>NC_081185.1:88627462-88717455 GCF_029867415.1 Vicia villosa | reverse complement strand
TTCTTGTCTTTGTCTCATTCATCTTTATATTGTTTTGGTTAATTTCATAAAATCTGATCTACACGAAGCTCTCATATATATTTTTCTTTTGACACTTTTCCATAGATTTACAAAACATGATAAATGAAAGAGAGAATAATAATTTTACCAAACTATCCTTAATGGTAATTGGTGTATTCAATTATCATTAATACAAAGTGAGAGAAATAGTAAATTTAGAGTATTAAATAGAGGATATAGGAAGATTAAAATTAAAATCAATAACTAGTACTTTACCCCGTGCAATGTAGGCGGGATTTTGGTCTAAAATTGGCGCCTAAACATGTATCCTGTTTTAATATATTAAAGAAGATCTTACTATTTTTAATTAAACATTGTAAATTTTATTTAATACTATTTGTATTTTATATAAGTGTTAATACTATTTCCAAACGATCTCTTACTTTGTCTCGAGAAAAACCATTTACGAGGCAAGCCATACATAAGAATGAAATTCTCGACCTTTTTCTTCGTAAATGCAAAATGAATCGTTTAACCTTCTTTAGTTTTTTATGCATAAAAAAAGAAGAGTTACAATAACTACAAGCCTTGTTTACTACACACCTCCATTTATCCCTACAATCCAAAAACTAGTAAGTTCAAGAATTAACATTTATATAGCCATAAATTATTTATCTTATCCAAGTTACCCCTGCTTTAAAAACAGAAAATAAAAAGCCATGAATTGCACCCTTATATATATATAAGACTGATCAAAAGCTACAATTCATCGTTCAAATTCCAAACATTTAATCGTTCAAGCATATCATTGTTCAAATATTTTTTCCTTTTTCTAGCTACTATGGCTACTACAACCGAGCAAACAGAGGGAGTGACTTTGAAACTTCTGGTGAACAAAGACACCAACAAAGTCTTGTTTGCTGAGGCAGGAAAGGACTTTGTGGATGCTCTGTTTAGCTTCTTAACACTGCCACTGGGAACCATTGCAAGGCTTGTAGAGAAGAAGTCTAGCATGGGGCCAGTTTCAGTTGGATGTTTGAACAAACTCTATGGAAGTTTAAAAGAGTTTGACAAAGAATATATCAAAATGGAGGCAATGAAAGAAATGTTATTGCAACCAACAAACTCGTCAGAAAGTTATTGCAGTACTCTTAAATTGAATATTGATGATACCAAACCCACTAAGCACTTCCTATGTACCAACCATAAGAATTGTCCCTCTTCTAATTATTTGTACATTTCCAGAAATAAGAAATGTTCGTGTTTGGATTACTATATCCGTTCAGTTTCCCTGAAAAATCCGTGCAATGGATTTGTTAATGATGGTACTAGTTTTGTTATTACTAACGATTTGGTTGTCATGCCAAATTCTGTTCAATTTACGAGCCTTGGTCTGCTACAAAATTTAGATATAAATGGTGTGAGCTCAGTAAAAGAATGGATAGTGAATGTCACTAAAGACAAGGTTATGCATTTGGTGTTCCTTTTCTTGGATGAGTGCTTATTTGTTTATGCATACCCTAGTTAAACTATTTTCCATCTTCTGAATACTTTTTTGTTTTATCTGTATATACCATGCAGGTCCTAGATATGCTAAAGTGTTCTTTGCTCTCCAACACTACTTTGACTGATTTGTTTTTAAGAAAGAAACCATCCTTGAAAAAGTACAAGTTTTTCTCTTGTAAAGTGGAAAACAAATGTAATATTCAAATCAATGTCAAGTTAGTTATAAGAAAATCAGATGGGAAGGTAGTGTATGCTCAAGGGGAACAAGACTTTGCTGATTTTCTGTTGAGTTTTCTTTCTTTACCTTTGGGAGGAGTTATGCGTATATTACGCGGTAATTGTTCCATAGGCAACATTGATTCTTTGTATAAGAGCATAGTTGATTTGGATGAAACTAAATATTTCATTTCAAAGGAAACTAAAAATAGGCTTGTTGATTCTCGTTTGTCTCCACAGTTTAAACTAAGCAAGCAGATACTACCCATTGACAATCCACGCTCGGGTTATTATTGTTTCTTTAAAGGTGAAAGTTATGAAAAAAGTATAAGCGTATATGATTTTAATGCTTTTATAACTGATGCATATAGTAGTCATTGGGGTAAATATAAGTGGCTCAACGCCGAATCATCAAAAGGAAATAACGAAGGTTATGTGAAGGGTCCAAGGGCATACATGGCTACAGATGACTTGGTTTTGACACCATGGTATCCAATTTCTGCTTTACAGTTAATCACTCATCTACAAATTCCGCTCAGTGATTTAAAGGAGATTCATGTCACTTTTGGTGTCAAGGAGGTAAGTGCAAAAAATAATCCATTATGATTTATCAAGGATAAATACTTAAGCGTAATTGATGGTTTATATGCTTTATTAATTATTTGCAGTGTTTAAGCATATTGAAGGCATCGCTGATCTCAACATCTGCTCTGACAAATGGTCTTTCTCATTTGCTACTGAAATTTAAAGAAGAGACTGACAGAAAGAACTTAAAATTGGAAGTTAAGGAGGAGCCAAACAAAAAAGTTAAGTAAGAGAGTATAGAAAACTTGATTACAATTTGAGATGTGATGAAGAATCATTTTCGAAAATTGTTTGTAATCGGCAACATTTCTATACATGAGTGCTTTATATTTATTTCATTTCAAGCATTATGATTTACTGTTTGTTGTCGATAATGAATTACACACTTCGTTTCAATTATGAAGTCTTGCTGTCAATATAATAATATTCTCATAGTAAGAGATGTTGTTTCGTTACAAAATTATGTTATGGACCACAAGTATGAAATCTATCTACAAAATAACACATTGTGATAGCAGGTCTTTGCCGAATTTGATATCACTAAGTTACTATAATGTAGTAGAATTCACCTTTCAATAAAAATTCTCATTTTGGGTTTATGCAAAAATGGCATGTAAAATTGGCTGAGATTATAGTTTTTTTAGATTAGTTTGATAGCATAAAATGCAAGGAAAAATTCTTAGGTAGACACACAATAATTTCTTTTATACACAACTAATCATAAAATTTTAATTAATTAAAAAGTAAATAAAATAGTTTCTCTCTCCTTCATAATAACAATCACCCCATAAATCTAATTAAAATAAATTAAAATTAAAATAAATTAAATATTTTCCTCTTCTTATAGGTTGTTCCTAAAAATGTAAATTTAGGGTTGTTTCTATGCAAAAATTTCTCATACTCCAAGATAATGATAATGAAAATTTATCATACTCCAAGATAATGATAGTTAAAATTTCTCATACTCCAAGATAATACGAGGACAATGTTTCTTTAAAATATAAATCCTAGAAAATTTGAAATGTAAAATTGTAAAGTTTATTCTGATTTCAATTTATGCAATGATTGAATGAATAGGTTAATAAGGGTCTATTTCTCTCCATGTTCAGCCTTTTCATCTTTACTTCTACTATCGGGCTCATTCTCTCGTGTTAGGATTCTCTCCATTTCTCAAAAGAAATGGAGGTGTCCATTACTATAGTTTTGATGTATAAAAGTGTAATTAATGTTACTATTTTTTGAATTGTGTGCAAATATATCTTTTATTTTCATCAAAACTATAGTAATGGAGAACTCCATTTCTTTCAAGAAATGGAGAGGATCTTTACTCCATTCTCTCACGGTTATTTTTTGGTGTTTTGTGTGAGCTAGTTTTGGTATAAGTGGGTCTAGTCTCTGAGCTCTAGCCTGGTTCGTTTTGGTGGTGTGTCAGGTGTGCAAGTGTTTCTCGGGTATTTTCTTCTCTTCTTCTTGGTTGTTTTCAAGATTTTTTTGTGCTTTTTGTTTTTGTTTTTGCTATGGAAGTTATTTTTGTTCTGCTTTCTCAGTTTGGTACTCTACTCATTGTGTCTTATTGTTCTGAAAATACCCTTTTTAGTCTCTTATATATAACCTCAAAGTCCATTTTGATCCCTTATTTTTAAAAATGACCGTTTTAGTCCCGTATTTCTTTATTTCATGTCATATACGTCATTTCTGTTTATTTTCTACTAACAATGTCGATTTTTACACACGTGACATCCTAGTTGGAATCTAGTCATCAGCATTTTCATCCCAAAATTGTCAAACCCATAAAATCATTCATCAAAATTGTAAATCCAGAAACTCATTCATCAAAATTGTAAACCCAGAAACTCATTCATATTTTCATTCTATATATTTCACAAAAACATCTTGTATTCGTTCTCACTCACTCTTCCTAATCAACAACGACAACCACTCTTATCTCCCAAAACCTAAACCCTCTCTTTCAACTTTACCCTCCCTATGAAATTCCACTGTATCCACCTAAAAAAACTCCTCAGATACTCCTCATCCCTCAAAATCTTCTTCCGAGACTCCACCACTCTTAAGGGGAGTTATTTTTGATAAAAGCTTTGTTGTTAAAAACCCTATTCAAACCCCTATTTCTAGTGTTTTTCACACATTCTGTTGGCATCAGAGCTCCGCTTCTGAGTGGTGATAAAGAGTTTGAATCTTTATAAAGCAGTTAACAATGTTCAGTATCGATCCAGACTGTGTGAAAAACAATGGCTACTCCCTCAGGTACTCCTACCAACAATGTTACTGTTGATAATAACGATATAAAGCGTTATAGTGCTAAACCTCCTATGTTTGATGGAGAAAAGTTTGACTATTTGAATGATATAATTAAATTGTATTTCATGGCATTTGACTTTGATCTTTTAGATCTGGTATTTGAGGGCTACATATATCCAATAGATACAAATGGTATCATGATTGCAAGAAGTGTAATGACAGATGATCAAAAGAAAGCTTACAAAAATCATTTCAAAGCTAGGTCTATTCTGTTATTTGTTATTTCTCATGTTGAGTATGAGAAGATCACTAATAAAGAGACTGCTAAGTCCATATTTGATGCTCTCAAAATGACTCGTGAAGGTAACGATCAAGTTAAGGAGACAAAGCCTCTGTCCCTAATCCAAAAATATAAAACCTTCGAGATGGAAGAAGATGAATCCGTGGAAACGATGTTTTCAAGATTCCATATGCTCGTTGCAGGACATAAGGTTCTAGATAAAGGATATTCTACTTCAGACATTGTTAAGAAGATTATTTAAAGTGTGCCTAAGAAATGGAGACCAATGGTAACTACTTTAAAACTATCAAAGGATCTGAACAACACCAGTCTTGAGGAACTGATAAGTTCTTTAAGAAGTCATGAGATTGAGCTTCAAGAAGATGAACCTCAGAGAAGAGGCAAATTTGTGGCTCTAAAGTCCTAGTCTGAAAAGACAAAGGCTTTTCAAGGAGAAGAAGATTCAGAAGAGTCTGAAGAAAACTTAGGTGAAGATGAACTTTCTCTAATATCTAGAAAATTAAATCAGCTATGGAAACATAGAGAGAGCAAGTTCGGAGGACCAAGAAGGTCAAAGGAAACACTAAGTCCATTCCGAACTTCCTACGATAAATATGACCAGGATAAAACATGTACCTTTAATCAATCGATCTTCAGGAGTAGTCTTTGACCCAGACAAAGCAAAAACCTTTCCACCAGATTGGTTCTTCTTTGGTTTCGTGCACTGCGGACTGATATGGCATTCATCACCACAATTGTAGCAAGTCATGATGTTCATCATACAATAAGAAGCAATATGACTCGCTTTACCGCAATTGAAGTATTTCTTTTCTCCACTCTTGCATTCCTTCCTTCTATGTCCAGTCTCACCATAGTTGTAGCACCTAACAGGAGCACTAGAGTCTCCCCCACTCGGCCTTTTTCAATCACCATCTTTAGGATTCCCTTTACCATATGGCTTACCTATATCCATAGGCTTCTCAACTCTCTTGTCAACCAACTCGCGAGAGTGAGATGACTTCAGCTTAATGTTGTCCTCCTAAAAAATTCTACTACAATCCACCAAGTCAGCAAATTGACGAATCCTCTAATATCTGATACCTTGCTTGATCTCATCACAGAGGCCATTCTCGAATTTGATGCACTTTGAGAATTCATTAGTTTCATCATCGTTGTAGTGAGTGTAGTACTTGGCCAGCTCAACAAATTTGGAAGCATACTCCGGCACCGTCATATTACCTTGCTTCAGCTCCAAAAACTCAATTTCTTTCCTTCCCCGAACATATTTAAGAAAGTACCTCTGCATAAACTCTCTTCTAAACACAGTTCAAGAAATAGCTACACCATTAGTATCTAACTCAACTCTAGTAACAACCCACCAGTCATTAGCTTCTTCAGACAACATGTGAGTATCATACCTCACTTTCAGTTTCTCAACAAAATCGATAACCCAGAAAATCCTTTCGATTTCCTTCAGCCACTTCTGAGCACTTTCGGGATCATGAGTGCCTTTGAATAATGGAGGATTGTTCCTCTGAAAATTGCCCAATTGTCGGTTAACACCAATTTCAGCTCCATTGGCATTTCCTCCCAGCACAACAGCAATCATGTCCACAGCCTCAGCGATAGCATCATCGTTTCTTCCACCTCTTCCAGCCATTGTTATGCTAATCACAAAACAATTCCATTAGCACAAAGTATCGAAAGTGACAACTTGCACTCGTCGCATACAAGGGAATAATAGCAAGACCCTGGTCACAACGATCGACTATGCTCTAATACCACTATTGTAACACCCTTCTAAACCCCGCAGAAATTATGATAATATTCAGAGTAAACATGAAACTAGGGTGCCACAATTCTAAAAATAAACCAAATCGTAAGTCATCTGTCATGCTTTATTAGGAACGACTCACCAAAATAACAAAACTCATGTTCAACGTAGCGGAATAACAAAAACATCACCAAAATAACTAAACCAGTAAGGGATAATTCAAAAACCACCAAAATAGAGTACGATAATTAAACTCAAAGTCTAGCGTTACCCCAGTGTTACAAATCAGAGCATGACACTTACGCTACACCAAGCCAAAAGTCGCTACTCCTCAATCTGGAAAATGTCAACAGTATGGGTGAGTCTCATTCGCAATTAACAAATATTATGCGTTCATAAACAATAAAATGACAAAATTATACCATTCACCCAATTACAATATATTCATATTTTCATAAATCAATCAATACCAACACCAATCTAATCAACACCATCATCACGAAATAACACTAGAATTCTTCCAATCATGTTATAACACATACACATATTTGCAATGCATTGACACTATGCACGTGGTACCAATACGTCATGGGATTAACCCATCTGACCAATCTAAACATCACCGAGATACGGCCCTACCGGCACAAATTCCACATAATGGGAATTATGCCCTCCACTGATCCAAAACATCACCGGGATTCAGCCACCAAAATGTTTATGAATACATCCAACACATAACATACTTACCACCACCAATCACGATGAATAACTCATCTCAACACCACATCACTGAATAAAGTATGTACATGTCACACCTAACATCACAAATCATTCCATCAGCATCATTCAAATCATTCACTCATTCATCACAATAATCACAATATTAATCACAATCAATCCATTGCCACATCAAATACATTGTCACACCTAACATCATATGCACACAATGTTTAATTTCGCCAAACTAATTAAATCGGGATTTTAAAATAAAATTGAGCCACTGCCCATCTCACCATTTCATCATATAAAATATTTAATTAGCTTAACAACACCCAAAACGACACTTAAAACGGATACACGAATCAAAAGATAGGAATTTTAGAAAACAATTTATATTTCAAAACACACGGCGGTAACCGGTTACCTCAATTGGAGTAACTGGTTACTGCCTGACGGAGTAACCCAGAATCCTATTCATAATTGCGGTAATCGGTTACCTCAATCCAAGTAACCGGTTACTGCCTCCCAGACAGCAACACCCACGCGGAACACAACAGAGGTAACCGATTACCTCACCTCAAGTAACCGGTTACTTCACAACGAAAAGCACTCTTTCGTCCACGTAACCTCAGGTAATCGGTTACCACCCCCAGGTAATTGGTTACCTCGTACCTGCAACCCCAAAATTCACTTTTTGACAGCATTTATCCATTTCCAACTCAACCCAGTTCGTGCCAAAACGATTATCACATAAAAACAACACAATACTCATTATAACACAACTCTAACATGTTTTAGTGATCATTTAACATCATACACAACATCATTCATTCAATTACATCAAATCACGCATAACTCAAAAATTCCCAAAACCTAACATATCCCAATTTAACCAAATAATACACTAAATCAATTCTATCACCCATGAATACATAAAAGATGGTAATCGGAAGAGTCCCCCCTTAGCTTAGAATTTGATTTTGGTTCTTCCTTTTCTCCCTTCAAGATTCTCTTTCATGTTCAGCTCCTTATCTTCTTCAGACCCTTTGCTCTTCTATTTTCCAATTTTCCTTATTTTTCTTATTTTCTTCTTTTATGAAAAATAGAAATATACTTTAGTAAAAGGCTTAGTATTAGTACCCCTCTTTTACCAATCACTACCTTGGCCCAATAACATCCTCTTCTTATTTCTCCAATAATTCAATTAAAATACTAAAACAATTCCAATTAGTTAATTTAAATCTTAATTAAAATAAAATGGAAAAATATGGGGTGTTACACATACAGTTATGGATCGTAGCTTAGATGTTAGAAGAACTATGTCTGCCCCATCTGTTGATGTCACTAGTCATTCCAGAACCATGGAGGAAGATATCAAGAAAGTTGCGGATAAAGCAATGATCTCTTTTGTCCAAACACACTAGATGCCAATGTTAGAGCCAATCCTTTCAATAATATCCATGTCAAAAGCACCCATGCAAAGTGAAGTAACTAAAAAAACTCATGGAGATATAAGGTGAAAGAATGTTTTCCAATCTATTTCGAAAACCGGAGTTAATATGGAACCTGAGTTGTGATTTCTGAATTGGAAATAAAATAGAATATTATTGTAATGTATAATGTTTTAGTGTTATTAAATATATTAAAAAAAATATTTTAGAATATTATTGTGATGTATATTTTTTTAGAGTTGTTAAATATATTAAATAATTAATTTTTTTGGTTATTTAATGACTAGTGGATTAGTTTGAAGATATATGACTATGAAAATATTTTTTAATTGTATTTTTTTAAAGTAATAAAATAAAAATTATATTATATGTAAAAAATTAAATTAATTAATTTAAATAAATATCAACAATTTTAATACTTTAAAAATTAATTATTTCGAATAATTTTTTACAAATAGTATAATTAGTTTTTATTTAAATAATTATAAAAAGTATGAATTAGTCTAATTAAGATTTATTTATAGAATAGGATAAAAAATAGTTGTAAAATCGTTCTAAATATTTAACTTGAGATTTGTTATGATATTTTTGTTGTCATACTGTAGCTGTTTAGTTGGGAAGTATAAATTCAAATACAAAACTTTGCTACTGTTTTGTTGTGGTTTAGTTAGGAATAATTTAATATTAAATTTGAATTTTGCTAGAATTTTTTTGCCAAGATAACTAGTCACTCAATCCATGCTAGGGCATATATTGTAGTTAATCCCCAACAAATCTCCAACTATTTTTGTTTGATAGAGATTAGCTACGAATTATCTATTTTAAGATTTTCTTGTTGTAACGCATTTACGACAACACTCTACAAAAATACCTGGACCCGCGTGGTTATATGTACTACTTTTCAACTGTTGTTAAATGAATTTTTCGTAGTAGTGCTAGAAAAACAGACACAAATTAAGAGAGAGGATGTCTATTAAAATCAAAAAGGTCTTGATACTGCTTATAAAGGAGCCCTTAGGTGAGCTGTGTTTTTATTTGCACAAACTTTTCACAAGATAAGATTTGTTGAAATTGATGCACATTTCCAGAATATTCTAGCATAAAGTCTAAAGTTGCTACATGTTTCTAGAGTGTTCAATAAATCTAAGATTAACTAATAATCTAGAAAGTTCTAAGTCAATGTAATGTAGAAAAGACAACAAAAGTCTAGATAGTTCTATTCTAGAAACATCTTCTAGCACCTATAAATAGGCAAGCATGTATAATTGTATTTTAGCCTTTAAGACTTTAAGGTTCAATATCAATAACAATGAAGGCTTCATCATACCATTACTCTCCTCCTATAATAAATTGATTACTTATGTATTACCATGCTCCGATACTAGCTCACACACTACTTGCTACTATCTTTTAACTATCAACCAAAGCTCTTTACAGTATCCAACTATAGCCTAACAGACCGATCCTCTTCATTCTACTATTACTCTCCTCCTACAACAAATTGATTACTTATGTGTTGTCATGCTCCAATACTAGCTCACACACTACTTGCTACTATCTTTAATCAACTATCAACCAAAACTCTTTACACTATCTAACATTCTAAACTATCACTACTAACTCAAAATCCAACAAAGATGAATAAAAAATTTAATAATAAAACAGTATCAAGGCATGTATTTTAATTTTTAATTTACATAAGATTAAAGAGCAAGATAAAGAGAGAATATTTTCTTGTACTGTCAACAAAAGCAACGACTGGGAATATGAAAAATTGTGCACATTGGAAAAATAGAAATAACATGAAAATGAGAAAGTATGCATTAAAGATCTTAAAACAATAATGCTAAAACCAAAATAAAAAACCATACATCCTTGTCCATTACAAACTTTCCTCTCAAAACCTTCAAACACAACAAAATATAAGTTCTCATTTCTCCTTGAGGTCGGTTACAAGATGAGCCAGGCCATTTGTAAGGGCAGATGATGATGTCAAGGAAGCTTTCAGTATGCCTAGACACTAAAAAAACAACAATGAAAATATAAATCATCGTAACAAAGTAATCTCCAAGTAAACAATTAAAAATGCATTAGAAACAGAACACAACAATTATTTTCTAGCTAATATAACTTTTTCTTACCTCCTTGACACCAATGGTTACAATCTTCTCTTTCAAATCATCGAGGGGAGTTTCGAATCGTTCGTGCAAACCTAATACAGATATTGGAGACAATGGTGATATGACCAAATCATCGGTAGCAACATACATAGCCAGACCCTTCAGATAACCTTCAGGACATACCATTTTAGATAAATTCGTTTGCAACAAATTATCCACATAACTTTTACCTTCAATGTCTTTGGAATATTGAAATCGAATAACACTTACACCATAATGACAATAATAATCAAGAATTCCAGACTCACAAATTGGCAATACTGGTTTGCTTATTTCTAAATATGGCAAAATGCAAGGATCAACAAGCCTCTTCTTAGCTTCTTCTGATATGAAGTAATCTTTATCATTTAGTTCGGACATGCTCTTGTACAATTGATTAATACTTCCTAAGGAAAAATTCTCACCAAATATACGTGCGATTCCTCCCAAAGGAAAAGTAAGAAAGCTTAAAAGTAAATTAACAAAACCTTGTTCCCCTTCAGCACATAAAATCTTTCCATCTGATTTTCTTACAAATAGTTTCAAAGTGATTTGGAGATCACCACTGATTTCAACATCAGACGACAAGAAACCGGAATCTCCAATCGATGGTTTTTTCACTAAAAACAAATCCGTCAAAGTAGAGTTGGAGAGCAAAGAACATTTTAGCAAATCAAGTACCTATATCAAATATTAAGAGTAAATTAGTAATCAATGTAAGCTTTAAGAGAGGTATTTTGAAGTGTTATAAACAGAAGCAATTATAGTATTGTCTTGGTGGCAGATGTAAAGAAATACTAATTAAAAAAACATTTAAAAATTAATCATTAAAAAATAAAGCTAAACAATCATTTAGAAAATAGAAATACTGATACAAAACCTGTTGTTTAGTGACATTCAGAACCATTTCCTTCATAGAACTAGGGTTTGTTATTCCAAATTCCTTGAACAGGCCAAAGCTAGCATTGTCAATACCTTTAGGCATGACAATCAGATCATCAGTTATAACAAAAGTAGCAACACCTTTAACAAATCCTTGGCGGGGGCCGAAAAGTTTGAGGAAAAGTTGAAGGGTAGGAGAACTTCCACATGGACAGTTATTGTTATCTTTGTATGTTGATAGTGGCATATCACGAGAATTGTTGCATTTCCTATTAAAACATAGCATGTATCTGGTGGGTGGAGTGTCATCAATGCTGAGTTTAAGAGTGTTGCAATAATCTTCCGCAGAGTTAATTGGTTGCAAAAGCATTTGTTTGATTGTGTCATTACTGAAACAACTAACATCAAGATTTGCAACACTATGATAGAGTGAGTTGAGACAACCAACAGTAACTGGCCCTATGCTGGATTGCTTCTCTACAAGTCTAGCAATAGTTCCTAAAGGCATAGTTAAAAAGCTGCAAAGAATGTCTACAAAGTCCTTACCAGTTTCTGCAAACAAGACTTTGTCACCATTTTCATTCAACACAAGCTTCAAGGAAGCAAAAAATGAGAGAGACAGAGAGTGAAAAATGGACAATAGTGAGTCCGAGAAAAAGGAGATATAGGGAACAGGTTAGCGTCAAGACAGATAGAGAAATAGAGAGCAAAGAAGACGTCATCACATGCTATGTGAACAACCTTCCAAGAGACATTTCACCAGTAGAGATGGAGAGAGCATTTTCAAAGTGGGGGAGAGTAGTGGACACTTACGTAGCAAGGAAAACGAATAGAATGGGAAGATTCTTCGGCTTCGTCGGATACGAAGGAGTGAAAAGCAACGAATGGCTAGAGAACCAACTCAGAGATGTTTGGTTTGGTTCATATAAAACCAGGATCAACATATCGAGATATGCTAGGCGAGAAGGGAGAAAATTAATTGAAGGCAGCAGACCTAACAACCATCCAGGAGATGTAAGGATGGGAAGAGTCGCAGAACAAGGTGCTGGGAAACAGGTGGTATTTCAAAGACCGGCAAGCATACGTGGTACAAGGAGAGAAGGAAAAACTTATGCGGACGCAATCAGAAACAAACGAGGCAGCGAGCACGTAGGAGGAAACATAGAACGGAGATTAAAGGAAAACAAGGAGAAACAAGAAGGAGAAGCTCAAAAGGGTGTGGGAATATCAATAACAATGAACAATGAAGAAATGCAGTGGGCTAAAAATGGTTATGTAGGGTGTGTGAGGAAGATAGAGGACATTCCAGAGCTGCAACAAAAAATGGTAGACGAAGGTATCGTATCGGCAAAAGTAATACCGATGGGAGGGGAAAAGGTATTCCTTAAAATAGACGAGGATGAAGACATCAGGGAGCTTGCGAGGGATGCAGAGTCGTTGTTTAACAAATGGTTTAGCATTTTGAGAAAATGGGAAACAAAAGACGTGGCTGGAGCAAGATACATTTGGTGTCGTATCGTTGGATTACCAATCCATGCTTGGAAGATGAAAGTATTCTCAATATTAGCTTCATCTTTTGGAAGGCTCATTAAACTTGACTCAGCAACAGAAAATATGGAAAGATTAGATATGGCTCGTGTGTTAATAAGGACACCTGTTATGGAGTTCATCAATAAATCAAAAAAGATTCACATCAACAATGAAATGTTCCACATTTACATAACTGAAGAGAACTGTACATGTTTCATAGTTAATGAAGAAGGAGAGAGATGTGATGATCCAAACACTGATGAAGGTTATGATTCTGAAGATTCAGAGGACTCATTCATCCCGCCATCGGTGACATCCATGGAAGAGGAAGAGACAAGGGGAAAGATAGAAGAAAACTGGCAATCATTACAAGATGAGGAAAGGTCAAATCGGCGGCGTATGACGGAACTCGAAAAAAAGGAAGGGGTTATCGATAAAAGCAATCGAGTTTCAAAACTCGAGGGTGAGGATCAGATAGGCAACGTGTTAGAAAAGGAAACATTAATTGTCGATGAGAGAGAAAGCATGGAGAAGAAAAGTTTGAACAAGAGACACGTGGAAAGTACAGGTTTCATTTTAACAGATAGTGATGGAAAAAATATACAAACTGATGGTGATGATAGTGGGCCAAGTATTAACAATGGGCCGAGGGAAGATCAAATGGAGCAATTGGGCTTTGCGCGTCATTCACCCAATATGGGCCCGAATAGCAACAATAAAAACAGCAATAGGGTTGAAGAAGGGATAGCAAATATCAATCAGGATCAAGATGCACAACAAGTTTCTGGGGAACGCAATATTATTACCCAAGCAGAGATAGGATTTCAGGAATTAAGCAATCAGCAGAAAGTGAACCTGGAGCCAAGGCTAAGAATTGAAGAAGGAAGTAGTACGAGAGAATTGATCGATCAGCCCCAAGAATCAGTTCGAGAGTCATCGCAAGGAGAAATTACAAGAAACCGGGAGGAGATTCTCATAAGTAACAAAGAAGCAACTACTCAAAAGAAGGCTCAAACTTTCAAAGAGAGAAGGAATAGAAGAATCAAAATACTAAAAGAAAAGAAGAAAGAAATCAGAAAAGGGAAAAGGATGGCAGTAGGTTGTAATTGCAGTCGGCGAAAAAAATCACCAAAACAGGTAACATCTAAAGCTAACCTTAAATTCATAAGGGATGATTTTGAAAGGAAAAGCTGGGTTTTATTACATGGAGAGGCGATGGAAGTGGCGAAAGATATATGGGATTTGGGAAAAGATTATGGCTTGATTCACAAGGGAGAGGAGGGAGAGATCCTGCAAGAATTAAAAGCAGGAATTCAAGGAGAAGAGAGAGTATCCTAATTCAGGAGTCTCACTCAAAGGGTAAGGAGTATTAAAGATCAAAGTAATGAAATTGATAAGCTATAATATTAGGGGTTTAGGGGGGGCAGTCAAGAAAAAAGAAATTCAAAAACTGATTCAGTCTCAGAAACCGAAGTTAATATGCATCCAAGAAACAAAGATGGAGGTAGTCGATAGGAGTATATGTCACACTATGTGGGGCACCAATGATTTCGAGTTTGATGTTAAACCTGCAGTAGGGAGATCGGGCGGAATCTTGACGATTTGGGACAATAAAGTGTTCTCAGTCCAGAGAACACTTATACTATCAGGGGCATTGTGGGTGGAAGGAGTCTGGGGGGAGGCTAGGAAAAAAATCATCATAGTCAACGTATACGCTCCGTGCGATGGTCGTAGAAAGCGTGAACTATGGGGTGAGCTGACCTCTAGATTGGCTGATATAAATAGAGAAGGTCTTTGTTTAGTGGGAGATTTTAACGCGATCAGATCTGATGAAGAAAGAAGAGGATCAGTAGAATACACCAGAAGAGAGGAAATGGAAGCTTTTAATGAGTTTATAATAGGCGCAGAGCTGATTGATTTACCTTTACAGGGCAGAAAATTCACTTGGTCTAGATCGGGGGATGCATCCATGAGTAGAATAGACAGAGCTCTAATGAACGAAGAGTGGCTCCTATCTTGGCCAACATGTACGCAATGGGGGCTGGACAAAGGACTGTCGGATCATCGTCCCATATTGTTATGTGAAACGGTGCAAAAGTGGGGAACAAAGCCATTCCGCATGTTAAATTGTTGGAAAGGGATAGAGGGGTATCATGATTTTGTTAGAGAACAATGGAAAAACATGAAAGTGGAAGGGTGGGGGGTGTATGTTTTTAAGGAGAAACTCAAATTGATCAAAGGAAAGTTAAAAGAGTGGCACAAGTCTCATACTCAGAATTTAGAGGGAAAGATTAAAGAGGTCAAAGAAGAATTGAATCATATCGAGAATAAAGGGGAGGTAGAACCGTTATCAGAAGAAGAACTGAATAGAAAGAGAGAAGTATCAGGGGAGTTATACAAGTTGTCTAACCTCAACTGCAGCATTCAATGGCAAAAGGCGAGAAGCAAATGGTTGAAAGAAGGAGATGCTAATACGAGATACTACCACGGTTGCATAAATAAGCGGAAGAAGGATAACGAAATAGTAGCCCTCGAAGTGAACGGACGAATATGGAAAGAAGCGGAAGACATAAAAAGGGAGATTCATGATTATTTTCAGAATCATTTTGCAAGCAGGGGGCCAAGGCCGATTCCTGCAAATGTAGAATTCAAAACAGTCCGGGAAGAGGTTAGTAGAGAAATGGTTAGAGAATTTTCAGAGGAAGAAGTTCGTAAGGCAATCTGGGATTGTGATGGCTCAAAAAGCCCGGGACCAGACGGTATTAATTTTGAATTTATTAAAGAGTTTTGGCCAGAAATCAAAGTAGAGTTTATGAGGGACATGAAGGAATTCCACACAAATGGCAGAATAGTAAAGGGGGTAAATTGTTCTTTCTTGGTTCTCATACCAAAGAAGAAAAACCCGACAAAGATATCAGAGTATAGGCCGATCTCCTTAGTAGGATGCATTTACAAAATCATATCCAAGGTACTAGCAAATAGATTGAGAAAGGATTTGGGAGAGGTTATTTCAGAAAATCAATCGGCTTTCATTGCAGGAAGACAAATCATGGATGGGATACTGATAGCTAATGAAATTGTGGATGAGGCGAAAAAAAGGAAGAAAGAAGTTATATTGTTTAAAGTGGACTTCGAGAAGGCATATGATTCAATCGATTGGGAATTTCTAATGGCGGTGATGGTAAAAATGGGATTCAACGATAAATGGATAAGTTGGATAAAGGAATGTCTTAACTCAGCATCAGTTTCAGTTCTGGTAAACGGGTGCCCAACAAAGGAGTTTAAAATGGGCAGAGGTCTAAGACAGGGGGATCCGTTATCTCCTTTTCTTTTTTTAATCGCGGCTGAAGGATTTAGCATGTTAATGTCGAAGGCGGAGGAAAGGGGACTGTATACAGGTTTCAATTTCCAAAACGGAGCAGATCGGTTTAGCCACCTACAATATGCTGACGATACCTTGATAGTGGGGGAGAAGAGCTGGTCGAACATAAGAATTATAAAGGCGAATCTGATGCTGTTTGAGATGATGTCAGGCTTAAAAGTAAATTTTCAGAAAAGTTCTCTAACCGGTATCAATATATCTCCAGCCTGGATAATAGAAGCAGCAAGGATTTTAAATTGCAAAATATGTGAGTTTCCATTCAACTACCTCGGCATACCGATAGGAGCAAATCCAAAGAGGAAAGAGACATGGAAGAAAGTGGTGGAGACTGTGAAAGATAGACTGTCAAAGTGGAAGAACAAACACCTATCTTTTGGGGGAAGAGTAGTTCTATTGAAATCTGTCTTGTACGCTATTCCGGTTTACTATCTCTCTTTTTTCGAGGCACCAACAGGTATAATTTCTAAACTCGAGTCTATTTTTAAACAGTTTCTGTGGGGAGGAAGCGAGGAGGAGAGGAAAATATATTGGGTTAGTTGGGACAAGGTATGTAGACCAATAACAGAAGGGGGATTGGGAATTAAAAATTTGAGAGCGTTCAACGTAGCTTTATTAGGAAAATGGGCTTGGAAAGTGAAAAGGGAGAGGAGGGGTATGTGGTATAGGGCATTGGTTAATAAGTATGGGGAGTCTATTGAAGAGATCGAGTCGAGAGGTAGGGAGAGTTCAAGATGGTGGAAGGACATTAATCAGTTAGATATAGTTACCTCGAGTCAAATAGATGTCTATTCAGTTAGAGAGGTGTACAGAGAGTTAGTGTCCTGCCCTCAAAGTGAGGAGAATTGTTCTTGGAGTAAAGTGTGGAATAAGGCGATTCCGTCAAAAGTAGCGGGGATGGTGTGGCGGATGCTTCAAAATAGAATTCCAACAACGGATAATCTAATCAGAAGGGAGGTAATTGAGCAGAATTTGAGTGGGTGTGCGGGAGAGTGCGGGGGGGGGGGGGGGGGGGGGGGGGGGGGGAGGAGTCAATATCTCACCTATTTTTCGAGTGCCCAGTATTTGCAGGACTGTGGAGTTTCATTTTCAGGTGGCTTGGATTAAAGACAGCAATGCAGTCAAATGGTTGGAAGCACTTGGAGCAATTCGAAGGATTGCTAGATCGAAAAAAGTCAGTACCAGCAAAGCTATCCGTCATTTGGTTCGCTAGCGTTTGGACGATTTGGAAGAATAGGAACGAAAATAGGTTCCAGAATAAAGAGATTAATCTTGAAAAAATGATGGAAGAGGTAAAGTTGCTATCATGGAAATGGCTTAATGTCAAATCAAGATGGATCGAAAATAGTATTTCGCAATGGTGCTCGCATCCGAGGGCTTGTTTGGGTCTCACTTAGTTTCGATGCGCTGTCTTTGAGTTCTTGATGTGGGGAGAGTTCATCTCAGTCGGATTCATCTTTTTGGGAATATTGCTGGAGGTTCCGGGTTAGTTTTGTCGCTGAGTGGATCGAGTTGCCGCGTGTTCATCGAGTTAGCTTTGTATTGAAAGTTGGATTCAGTGTTGCGCTGCTCCTCGAAGTTTATCAGTCGCTTCCATTGGGTTCTTGGCTTATTTTGATCAACCTCTGTCATTGGTTCGTCAGCAACAGAGTTTTTCATTCTGTTTTTTATCTTGCTATGTTGCTGTATAGATGTAGATCAATGGTTTAGGAGTGTTTTTTTACTGTTGGGTTTCCTGGTGGTGATTTCTTTTTTTTGTATTCTGCCAGTTTTAGTGTTCTGAACTTACCATTTGTATTGAGCACTCCTTGTGCTGGCTTTTTTTTTTAATTAATTTGGCTTTGTTTCAAAAAAAAAAACACAAGCTTCAAGGACACTTGCTCTTCTGTTTGAATAGTAGTGCTAGTAGCAGCAGCCATGGTATTTGGTAGTAACAATTAGCAGAAAGGTTAGGAGTTTTAATTTGACTATAGTACTTTCCAAGACGTTTTGAGTATTTATATACGGTAGATATTGGGATTTTGAATTCACTTACGTTTTTTATTTATTTTATTAAAACCTGTAATTTTAAAAGTTGAATACAATTAAATTTGTATTAATTCTTGAAATTAATATTTGAGTGGGGGAAACCTAAGAGGCGGCGGTAATGAGTAGATCAAAAGGTGATGCGAAGCAACGTTTGCATTTACGAGTAACAAGACCAAAATTTGATTAGGATTACATTTCCTCGAAAGGGACTAGTCAATAACCATAACATCCAAAGAAGTACTAGTAGGGGTTAGGGAGCTAAGGAGTTGCTACCTGCTAGTATTAGGGATTTAAATATAGCCGGGGGAGACAGAGAGATGTCCAATTATTTTTGGAAACGGAAGGTAACTCAGCTTATTTAATATTCTTTATTTTTTTAATTAAAAAAATCTTAACAAAAAAATAATTAAATAATTTGAATAGTTAAACAAAAAATGTAAAAAGTGGATCCGATCATTAAATAGATTTTCCTATATTTTTGTGTTTTTTTCAACTATCATTAAATAGATTTTCCTATCATTTTTGTGTTTTTCTCAACCATGTGAGAAAACCCCACACTATACAATGTCAAAAGTAGTGCTACTGCTAAGAAAAGAAAAAAGAACACAAATATCAAGTGAATTTATATTTGAAATTTTAAGTTTAAGTTTTTTTTTTATATGAGCTTTTTTTTATTAATTTTTTCTTCTTTTTCAAATGCAATTTGAAGTACAGTAGCTTATAACTTCTTTTTTTCAATTTTATCATCATTATTTTAACTAAAATTCATTTTTATCATTTATTTATTTTTAATTAAAATAAAATAAATATGTTTTAGTTACATCCATAAAAAAATCATGTATATCTTAGTACAATTCTTCTTCTATTGTCTTGTTCGTCATTTTTACTCCACCTTTCTCCATTCCTTTATTTGTCGTTTTTATTCAATCTTTCTTCATTCTCTTCTTTCTCTAATTCGCTTTGTTCCTTACTGTTATCCTTCATTACTACTAGGGCTGGCCCTGTCTTTTTAGAGGTCCAGGGCAAAAAATAATTACAATAATAATGGTCATATGATAAATGGTAATCATTAAATAATGATAAAAGATAAAAATTTATTAAATAGTTAATTTTATAAACTGAATAAGCTATAACTATTTTTTTTTTTTTTTGGAAGAATGTGAAATTATATATATTTCCAAAAACAGTTAAGTACAATGTGACCCAAAGGGTCCAACAAATGCCAACCTAAGCATGACAACTACCAACACTATAGAAGTTGGCTCAATCCTACCCCAAACACAAGAATGGAGCAACCTAATTCACCAAAAGATTGGCAACTCTATCTCTATATTTAGGTAAGCTATAATTGTTTTTATAAACGGTAAAAGTTATAAACAATTTTATAAAAGTAATAAATTTATCTATTTATACAATTATTTGTATAAACGAGAATAAAATGTAGATTATGAACAATGAAGGTGGAACCAACCTAATGAAAATATTACACTGGAGTTGGAGATCAGACAAATAAGTGAATTTAAACATGGTAGAAATTGGACCTGTGAACAAATTATTTTGAAGTCATGCCTGAGATAAAAATCTCATAAATAATATCACTTCAATTGTACTCGTAAAGAAACATCACTCCCCTTGGTCATTGAGTCGTAAATAGAGTGTTAATGTATTTAGGGAGTGTACCTAAGATTGTGCTTGAGGGGGGTTTAATGAAAACAAATTGATTGGCAAAGTATTCCTTTGTTGGCGTTAATGATGTCATAAAATTGAACATGTAATCGGCCTCGTTTTTTTTGCATTGAAAATAACATAAAGGAAAGTGAGGAATAAGAGAAGAGAAAACAATTTGTGAGTTAACATTTTATGACTATGAAGTCACAAATGACTCTTTGCGAAAGAATGATCATATTTATACTATAAGAAATCATGTATCACCATAAAACATAATATAAATAGCATTTCTACCAAAAAAAAAAAACTCACAAGGGTTGGAATCTTAACCACTTACAACTCAATTAAAGTACATTTTAATTTTAATTTTAATATATATAAATCCAAGGTTGTCATGATGGCAACCCTAGCCACATGTCACCTTGGTAGTATCTCTAAACAAAATTTGGCCACATGTCACCTTCATAGTTAATCTAAATAAAAATCTTAAACCCTAATTCTAATTTTAATAATTATAAATATAATAATAATAATCTTAATAATAATAATAATAATAATAATATTAATAACAACAATAATAAATAATATATTATTAAAATTGTAACTACTACATTTTTCTACAAATTGATTGCATTCATGTAAAATAAATAAATAATACACTAAAATGATAATAATAAATAAAAAATAAAAAATAAATTTATTTTAATAATTACTAGATTATAACTAATAATTCTAATTTTACTAAATTGATCATCCATAAAAAATAAATAATAATTATAAATATAATAATAATAATCTCAATAATAATAATAATAATAATAATAATAATAATAATAACAACAATAATAAATAATAAATAATATATTATTAAAATTGTAACTAATACATTTTTTCATAATTCTTTTGGCTAGAAAAATATTATTTAATTATGTTTTAAAATTTCTTTATTATTTTTTTCAGGTTAATTATTTATTACTACAAGTTACAAAAAGCTTATCCTTTTCCTTTCATAATTTAATAATATTAATAATAAAGAATATTTTCAGTTACGTGCAAAACATAAAATTCAACTTAAAAACTCATTATATTCCATCATTCCACCATTAAAATTAATTTAGTGTTGTTTGTTCAGTTACTCATATCACTTAAAAACCTCATTTAATCTATTATGCATCTTTAATTTCAAGAACTCATGTATAAATACCATATAAAGTCATATATGTTTTTCAACCTCTCCTACTAACACTCAATTTTCCATTGCACTCCATTTTTCACATACAATTATGTTGGATTTGTATTACTATTACAAAAAATTCATCTTAAAGAATGACCTACTATTTCTCTTATTATTTTATTTGATATTAAGTTTATAGTTAATGTTGCAGGAACGAGATAATTTCATAATTTGGAATAGTGTTAGAGAGGTAATAGCTTGATTGGAACTCTGAGAGATGGTGTCGTGTCTCCAGTTCTCAATGAAAAATAACATTCAAAGCATAAAGCTCCAAACATATGTACCGGTAGTCATGGATGCTTAAAAGGAAAATTTTGCATACCAACTGTTAATGATATTATTCATGACTGCAGAGATTTTATGTGCAATTTTAACTTTTAGTTTTATTAGTAGACAATGTAATATGTAAGCTTTTTTTTTAATATATATATATATATATATATATATATATATATATATATATATATATATATATATATATATATATATATATATAATTGAAACCTTGAAAAAAAATTATAATTGAAAAAATTGCAAGTGATCATCTTAAATATTTGCAAATTATACTAATAAATAATAACAATTTCATAAACTTTATTTATATATTTATTTTCTAAAAAATGAAAAAAAGCCACTATCATGTTATTATTAGAAATTGTAACTTAATTCTATTTTATGAAGAAAAAAAAGACTTGGAATTTTAAAGTCATTTATTTGAGAAATTCTCAACACTCTATTGAAAAATAACAGACATTTTTATTTCAATTCATTGACTAATATATTAGTGGTTACAAAGAACTTAAATAATGGAATCATTTCACATCGTCTAATATAAATATATACATTAATTATAATAAATTAAAATAAATAGAAGTCATGTTTATAGTAAATAAAAGATAAAATTATGTAAAAGAATAATATTAATAAAAATATCAGACTATTATGTAATTGTTATATATTAACACTAATAATATAGTTTAATAGGTCAATAATAAACTAAATATAAATATTTAATAAAGATTATAATTTTTAATTCTCAAATACCCGTGCATCGCACGGGTTTACAAACTAGTTTTAAACATATTCTTCCTTGTTTACGTAAAGATACAATTTCTTAAGAAATCATGTATCACCATAAAGCATAATAATTGCAATTTCTACCAAAAAAGAAAATTCACAAGGGTTACGTTGGAATATATACTTAAAATATTTGTACTATAAGAAATCTTAACCACTTACAACTCAATTAAAGTACATTTTAAACATATTCTTCCTTGTTTACGTAAAGATACTATTTCTTAAGAAATCATGTATCACCATAAAGCATAATAATAACAATTTCTACCCAAAAAAAGAAAACTCACAAGGGTTGGAATATCTACTTAAAATATTTATACTATAAGAAATCTTAACCACTTGTAAATTAATTGAAGTACATTTTAACCGATTCTTCCTTGTTTACATAAAGATATAATTTCTTAAGAAATCATGTATCACCGTAAAGCATAATATAAATAGAAATTTCTACCAAAAAGAAAACTCACAAGGGTTGGAATGTCTACTTAAAATTTTTAATTTATACTTACATATGATTCTAACTAGCTTAGATTTGGAAGAAATTGAATGGCAAAAATGAGAAGCTATATACATATTTTAAATATTACTAAAAAAACACAAATGAACAAATAAGAACACGTGAAAATTTTAAGAGGAAGAAAGTTGATCGTGCAACCAGTAGTTACTATAAAAAAGGAACGAAGAAGTTGAAAATTGAGAAGAAAAAAAAACAAATGGGAAGCTAGCATGTACTACTCAATGTTAGTTTTTTTGTCCAACGTGGAGAAACTATCATGTACTATTTAACAGGTCGGTCCTGACTTTTTAGAGGCCCATGGCAATAAGAAAAATAAACCCCTAACAAAAAACTGAAGAACTAACCTTAAATTTTAATTTTCTTTTTATATCCTATTTTTAAATTAAATGTTGATGATTATATGTAAATATAAAAACGCATACGAGCAAATAATTTGATTAGCTTGATTGGTCATGGTAGAACTTATATTTTCAAATTGCACGAATTCGACTTTATCTTTTGATTTAAGGATTAGATCAAATTTCTGATTCCAATTCTTAACTTTTAGATATTTGTCAGACATAAAAGTTCTAACATATATTAAAATATTACATGATTTTATGAAGAAAAAAATTTTAAAAAATATTAGAAATTATTTTAATTACTTTTTATAAATTAAAAGAATAATTTTAGCATCTAATTATTTAAATCTTTATCATTAAATATTATAATATAAATTAAATCATATAGTTTTTTAAAACGATATATCTAAACATTAATTTTTTTAAATAATATTATATTTAAGTGATATTTTAAAATTTTAAAAATAATACTATAAGGTCAATTTTAATAAATAAATAATTTTTAGTGTTTTATAAAAATCATAAATTAGGATAGGTTAAATTGTTGTAGTTTTATAATGAGATTAAGCTTGAAATCAGGGTCGGCCTAGGGCCAGGGCAACAGGTCCATAGCCCAGGGCCTCAAAAAAATTAGGTCCTCAAATTGTTAGTTATGGGCCTTATAAATTAAATATTAAAGGTATTAATACAATTTGAGATGAATTATATGCAAGTGAGTGATTGTACTCTAGCGGATGAGCACCCTTTTATTTATTGGAAAGGACTTGAGTTCAAGTCCTCGCTTTGTTATTTTGTCTTTTTTGCCTAACACTGATATTCTATTTAATCTCCATCTTTATTGCCATTGATTTTGTTACCTTATACACTCTTTTTTTTGTTTTCTTTTTCAAAAAGTAATAAATCTTAATATTCTATTTAATCTCCATCTTTATTGCCATTGATTTTGTTACCTTATACACTTTTTTTTTTGTTTTCTTTTTCAAAAAGTAATAAATCTTAATATTAATATATACAGATAAATATTAACCTAATAAATCCTAATATTAATATAACTTGGTGGTGCTATTTACAATTTAAATAGGTGATGTTATTTTTTTTTTAAAAAAATTATATTATTTATTAAGGGCCATCTTTAATTTTTGCCTTGGGCTTCCAAAATGTTGGGACCGGCCCTGCTTGAAATTAAAGGCCAACTTTGTTGTGAAAGAAAAATAATTGAATTGCCAAAATGACAAACCGACGTGTAGTATTCCAAGATTCATGAACCTTAAATTGAAAATACCAGCCGTTAGGACAAGTTAGCTTCTTTCAAATTTTCTTCAAATATATTTAATATAGTATGTTTTAATTTTCAAAGCCCATAAATTAATATTTGGAGGTCCTATTTTTTGTGAGGCCCTAGGCTATGGGCCTGCTTGTCCTGGCCCAAGGCCATCCCTATTCACTACTACCTATCAGCCACCACTAAAATTTATATACTTTCTTCTATTACTATTATAAGTTAAAAAGTGACCATAAATCTTGGTCACTGTTGGCAAAAATCAATACCGCCTTCATTTTTATTATAATTTGTTAGACGCTGGCCTAAGGATCTAGAGGGGGGGTGAATAGATCTCACAGAGTTTTTCGGAATTATTTCGAACTAATGCGAAAGCGGTTCTGAATCGACTCGCGTCTATTCCGGACCGTTATTGCAAGGGTCGTATATGTGCCAAAGCCACAAGATAATTGAGATTAACGATGAAGATGTTATCGAATCAATACGTTTCACAGCTGAAAATCGATTAACTTCTAAATTGATAAACTTTGGTTTGTAATGCAGTAATAGTGAAAGAAGCAAAAACACAAACACTTGGTGATAATGATCAAATTGATGGTGATTCAATGTGTGATGAATTGTGATGTTTATGCAAGTTCTTAATTCACAATTTTAACACTCGAATCGTTGATCAATTTGCAATTATAACCAAATATGAACAGAACGTAAATGAAAGATAAAAGCGACAAGAACACGATATTTGTTTAGGCAGTTCGTCGATCGTCCTCGCTACGACAACGTCTGCCCCCAATTCCAAATTGAAATTGGGAAATCTTCCATGAATGTTGAAAGCAGTTTATACAAAGAAGATAACAAAGCGATAAACAATAAACCGAATTTGTTGATCCTTTGAATCTTCTTCCCTCTTAATCTTGAGCCAGATTAAGGTCTTCCAAGAGCTTCACTTTGATCCCTTTCTGCAGTGTCTTGACTTGCTTGAACACTTGTTCTACAATCTTCACACTCAGCTGGATCCTTGATGAAGCCTCTTGATAAAAACCCCCAAAATTCACCAATCTTGGAGGACAAAACCCTCAGATTTTATTCACCAAAAACCCCACAAATCTTCACCCACTAGGAATCTTCAATTCCGTTCCATGGACATTATCAAACTCGATCACTAACCCTCAACACAAGAATGATTATGTGTAATTGTGTTGGAGATGATGAAGAACGAAGATGAGAAGCCTTTGTGTATCTTTCAGTTGTTGGTGTTATTGTTGAATAATTCACATTAGATCATATATATGAGGGTTGTCAGTTGGAGCATAGCAGATCTGCAAATTTGGCCAATTTGAGCAAATAGGTCGACCTCTTGTAGTGCTTAGGTCGACCTAACAGAACTGGATTCAACCTGGATGAAATTCTTCCCAGTTAGGTCGACCTGTCGAAGGTTTAGGTCAACCAGAATTCTGTTGAAACATGTACTGAAGACTTTTCTTCTGTTTAGGTCGACCTAGAGGTTATATGAGTCGACCTAACAGAGAGGTATGTAAATTTCATCATTTTAGGTCGACCTGGAGTGTGAGTAGGTCGACCTAACTGTGGCATTTATGAATCTTCCTTGTTTTCCTTGTTTTGAGTCGACCTAGATGCAGAGCAGGTCGACTTGATTTGTCTTGAATAGCCAAACTTGTTTTTCCTTGAGTTCTTCTGCTTGTGCCTTGTTGCTTGTTTGCTTGTGGAGTTTGCCATGGATCAAAAAACTCCTTTGTGAGTGTGGTCTTGGATTCACATTCTCCCCCTTTTTGATGATGGCAAACAAGTGGTGAAGGCTCCGGCAAACAAGTAGTGAGAGCTCCCCCGGACTTATATGCGTAAGCTCCTTCATACTGAGCTCCCCCGTACTCTCAGCACCTATCTCCCCCTTTGACAACATCAAAAGAAATACAACGAAGGAACAGTAGAAGAGAGTAACAGAGAAAATAGATATAACGCAAGCATGCATAATATAATATACAAAAGGAAAGTAGAGGTAGCATAATATCCAAACAGATTTAAAGGAACAACCAAGCATACATAATATTCCTACAGATTTTAAGGGAAACTAGACTAAGCGCTAGATAGTTTAACAATTTAAACATAATGATGATGGAATGAAATGCAAATGAGATGATATGTGATGCATCCTAACGCCTGCCTCGTCTTCCTCTTCCTCTTTGAAACGATTGAGGACGATCTTCTTCGACTTGTTCCAACAGATCAAGCACGGAGATGTTTAGAGTATTAAAGCTTTGACTTATATTTGCATGGCGGTTCAATGCAGTCTCCTCAAATTGATTCTGTCTTAAGGTCGAGTTGGATGCAAACGTCTCAAAGTCGGTTTTGTGGTCTTGGACCAAGCTATATAGCGATTGATATTGAAGTTGTTGTTCGTCATATCGATCTTGTTGAAGCTGTTGCATGGTTTGGAACTGGAGCTGTTGTGTTTCGAAATGCTGTTGTTGTAGGAGTTGCATATTTTCAAGCATGGAGATGATGTTGGACTGATCCGGCGGAGGTGGAGCCGTGTATCCCCAAGGAATTTCTTCCTCTTGAGGAGGGACATATTGCCAATTTGGATCTGTGTCATGAGCTACATCTTCCATAGTGTGATCCTCATCATTTACTATTTCTTGATCATTTCCTTCTTCTTCATTTCCTGCAATGTGGCCAAATTCCGTAGGATCATCATAGTTGTAGATGATTTTTCCGGTTCCCTTTTGAATGAGATAGTAGGTTTTATTATTTGGATCCCAATGGTATCCCATGAGGGTTAAGGTTGTTTGGGAGAAGTCTTGATTCTGTTTCATGTGAATGTAGGACAAACCATCGAGTTTCATGCCGAAATGGTTCACGATTGTTTGAATGATCGAGCCATAACATAGAGCAGTAGTCTTCTGCTGTACCTCTTGAAACTTGGCAGTTAGAAAGTGTGGCCAGTGCACACGCGTCCTGTTTTGAAGCAGGTACATTAACACAACCTCATTTCGTTCAATTCTTGAGAATCCGCCTGCTTGTGGTCGAATGACTCTTGAGATAATCCAGTTGAGGAGCCTAGGATCTCTTTTTAGTTGACCGGCTGTGATGGATTCATTTGTCTTGTCAAAGACGGCAGGGTCTTTGAGAATAGATTTCATGTAGGCGACATGATCATAGTTGGCCGGAATGTCACCGTCTTCTATACGGACTTCATCTCCCATGAGTGTAGGACCAAAGATACTTATCCAGGCTCGTTTGTCAACAATATGGGATCTCGACCACATCTTAAATCGAAAATTACAACCTTCCTCTCTTATGAACCCTGCATATAAAGCCCTAATAGTATTCTCACAGTACGGTGTGGCACATTCCAAAAGGGGGTTAACATTTTGATGCTGAACAAGACTAACAACATCAGGAATGTGCATATGCTTAGCAACATTTTGATTAAAGATATATTGCTTGACTACCTTCCTCTTCATTTTCCATTTTTCAAAATTTTCTTTGCAATCAGGATGAACAAGGGCTATAACACTTACCGGTTGAGAAGATGATCCAGATGCGATTTCCTTTCCCTTTCTTGATTTAGGTGCCATGATTGTTTAGGATTTGAGTGAGAGAGATGATCTTTGGCTGTCTTTGAACTTGAGAAATTAGGGTTGGCCGTACACAATGATATGAGAATGAGCAAAAATGGAAAATGGAATGTCTAGTTATGTATGGGGATGGGTCGGGTAGACCAACAGATCCAGATTTGGGAATTTTTGCAGCAGGAGGTCGACCTAATTGAAGGCTGGGTCGACCTAACAGAAGTACTGAGAAAAAGCATCAAATTAGGCGACCTAAAGGATGGGTAGGTCGACGTAACTGAGCATTTTTTATTTCTGTTGAAAATTTACTTCTGTAGGTCGACTCAGATACAAGGTAGGTCAACCTAAGTTGCTTCAATTGTTTGAAATGCCTTAGGGATGTTACTATATGATGGATTTATGTTTAGTTACTTGCTTGTATGCCCAAAACACGATATGCTATGAATGGAGATGATAGACATATATATGTAATTGAGATATATGGATAAACATACATGAAGTCACTATAAACATGTTAATTGATAGCATTTTATAGTATCAATGATATTTTTGGAAGTGAACAACAAACATGTTACCGTCTTCTCAATATGTAGGTGTCTCGTCATTATCTCGTAGAATAGAGTCCTCCGGTCACATGTTGTGTTTGAGTTGGATTACCTTCCTCTTGATTATAACCTTGGGCAACTAATCTAGCTTTGTTTCTAGTAATAACGCCATTTTCATCAAGTTTGTTACGAAAAACCCATTTAGTGCTGATTACTTGATGATCTCCCGGATGAGGGACTAGGTCCCAAACATCATTCCGTTTAAATTGTTTTAATTCTTCTTGCATGGCCATTAGCCAATGTTCATCAAGTAATGCGTCCTTAGCGTTTTTCGGCTCAACTTGTGAAACAAATGCAAAATGATGACAAAAGTTGCTTATCTTGGAGCGAGTTGTAACGCCCTTTGAGATGTCCCCTATTATGTTGTCAGTTGGATGATCTTTCACATTTGTCCAGGCCTTAGGAAGTTCTTCATTGTTTGAGATGCTTTCTTTTTCATTATCATCATGAGACTCATCTTTCTCTTTCTCAGCATCTTTCTTCTCAATAGTTTCACTCTCGTCTTCCTTATCTTTGACAATGTCTTCAATAGATAGGCCTACACTTCCTTTACCAAGTATAGCTCCCCGATTGTTGTCTCCATAGGTGACATAACCCTTTTTCTTTGCGTGGAACTCAACAAAAAGTGATATGTCTCCCGTCATGTGTCTTGAACATCCGCTATCAAGGAATCACAACCTTTCGGCAATGTCAAGACACATTTCCTGCAAAATTAATTTAGAGTGGAAGGTCCCCAATCTTCATTGGGTCCTTGGTAGTGAGTACATAAATTGTTGCACTTCGGAAACCATTGAAATACTCCTTTAGGAACTAAAATCCTCCTAAATTTGCATTTTTCAATGGTATGACCCTTTTTGCAACAATAATGACAAGTGATATGATGAGAGTATGCTGTTTTGCTAGTTGATACTTTTGGTACAAAAGTGTATTTACTATATAAAGGAGTATACGATCTTTTGAACTTATTTGGATCAACCGCAAAAGTCACTTTTGGTTGTAGAGCCTTGTCTAATTTGGTTTTTAGATCTCTTACTTCTTTTTGCCAAATATGACATGTCTCTCAACCAAACCATGATGTAGGATCTATCTCAACTTTATCCTTTTGAATATCTAGCATTGATTGTTTTAAAGCTTCCATATCCTTTTCGGTTTTCTCAACTTTTGATTCAAGATATGAAAAGATTTTCTTATTTGAGGCCAAAAGTTTGAAAGCTTCAATTGCATCTCTATGTAGTTCTTCAAAAGCTAATTTTAATTGAGCATGAGATACCTTATCTACAAGTTCATGTTTAAGATGACTTACACGTTTCTTTTTCTTGTGTTGATGAGCCGTAAGACATAAGTTTGCCGATTCTTCTTCATCGCTTGATGAGTCTTCACTTGAGGAATCACTTTCCCATGCTATGTAGGCTCTTCTAGGCTTGTTGTGACTTTTGCTTTGATTCTTCTCTTTCTCCTTCTTAAGGTATGGACACCCCGGTTTGTAATGACCAACTTTACCACAATTGAAACAAGGACCTTTGGATTTTCCTTTATTATTTTCATCTTGTTTGTACCTGTTGTATTGCTTCCTATAGTTGATCAAGCTTTTGTCGGAGTGTTTTGCTCCATTTTTCTTTATGTATTTGTTGTACCTTCGCACAAATAGTCTCATTTCCTCATCATCCGAGTCTTCCTCGTCACTAGTATCACTATCCTCTTGCTCTTGTTTTGAGGTCTTGGATCTTGAAGCCTTTAGAGCTATTTACTTCTTCTCCACCTCTTTCTCCATGTTCTTTTCTTTCTTTACCCTTTTCTCATGCATGTCAAGGCATTTAAGGTGTTGTTCATGTTCCTTTAGTTTACCAAAGAGAGTGGTAATGTCTAAGGTGTTTAGATCATTTGCTTCCTTTATTGCTGTAACATTGGGTTGCCATTCCCTGTTCAAACATCTTAAGATTTTGTTAGTAGAAATTGCATTGGAAACAAGTCTATCAAGAGAATTTAAACGATCTTTCAGGTGAACGAATCTCTTCTGCATGTTTTCGATGGATTCACCATCTTCCATGTGGAAGAGTTCGAACTCTTGAGTTAACATATTGATCCTAGATAGCTTGACACCATCTGTTCCCTCGTGGGCAACTTGCAATGTGTCCCACATAGCTTTAGCGGATCTACAATGGGAAACGCGATAGTATTCATCAACTCCTAGAGCTGAGATTAGAATGTTTCTCGCTTTCCAATCGTATCCATATCTCTTTTCATCTTCAGCATCCCAAGTATTTTCTGGTTTTGGAACAACTGCACCAGCTGCATTTGTCATGGTGATCTGAAATGGACCATTGACAATAGCTGTCCAGATGTTCCTATCAATGGCATTGATATGGACACACATACAATCCTTCCAATAGCCATAGTTTTCACCGTTGAAAATTGGAGCTCTATTGTGAGCCCCTTTAGGTCCGGAAGCCATCTTTCCAATAAGTGTTTCACGTAGCACGGAATTAACCAACTCTTTATGCCACTTGTTAGACGCTGGCCTAAGGATCTAGAGGGGGGGTGAATAGATCTCACAGAGTTTTTCGGAATTATTTCGAACTAATGCGAAAGCGGTTCTGAATCGACTTGCGTCTATTCCAGACCGTTATTGCAAGGGTCGTATATGTGCCAAAGCCACAAGATAATTGAGATTAACAATGAAGTGATATGTTATCGAATCAATACGTTTCACAGCTGAAAATCGATTAACTTCTAAATTGATAAACTTTGATTTGCAATGCAATAATAGTGAAAGAAGCAAAAACACAAACACTTGGTGATAATGATCAAATTGATGGTGATTCAATGTGTGATGAATTGTGATGTTTATGCAAGTTCTTAATTCACAATTTTAACACTCGAATCGTTGATCAATTTGCAATTATAACCAAATATGAACAGAACGTAAATGAAAGATAAAAGCGACAAGAACACGATATTTGTTTAGGCAGTTCGTCGATCGTCCTCGCTACGACTACGTCTGCCCCCAATTCCAAATTGAAATTGGGAAATCTTCCATTAATGTTGAAAGCAGTTTATACAAAGAAGATAATAAAGCGATAAACAATAAACCAAATTTGTCGATCCTTTAAATCTTCTTCCCCCTTAATCTTGAGCCAGATTAAGGTCTTCCAAGAGCTTCACTTTGATCCCTTTCTGCAGTGTCTCGACTTGCTTGAACACTTGTTCTACAATCTTCACACTCAGCTGGATCCTTGATGAAGCCTCTTGATAAAAACCCCCAAAATTCACCAATCTTGGAGGACAAAACCCTCAGATTTTATTCACCAAAAACCCCACAAATCTTCACCCACTAGGAATCTTCAATTCCGTTCCATGGACGTTATCGAACTCGATCACTAACCCTCAACACAAGAATGATTATGTGTAATTGTGTTGGAGATGAAGAAGAACGAAGATGAGAAGCCTTTGTGTATCTTTCATTTGTTGGTGTTATTGTTGAATAATTCACATTAGATCATATATATGAGGGCTGTCAGTTGGAGCATAGCAGATCTGCAAATTTGGCCAATTTGAGCAAATAGGTCGACCTCTTGTAGTGCTTAGGTCGACCTAACAGAACTGGATTCAACCTAGATGAAATTCTTCCCAGTTAGGTCGACCTGTCGAAGTTTTAGGTCAACCAGAATTCTGTTGAAACATGTACTGAAGACTTTTCTTCAGTTTAGGTCGACCTAGAGGTTATATGAGTCGACCTAACAGAGAGGTATGTAAATTTCATCATTTTAGGTCGACCTGGAGTGTGAGTAGGTCGACCTAACTGTGGCATTTCTAAATCTTCCTTGTTTTCCTTGTTTTGAGTCGACCTAGATGCAGAGCAGGTCGACCTGATTTGTCTTGAATAGTCAAACTTGCTTTTCCTTGAGTTCTTCTGCTTGTGCCTTGTTGCTTGTTTGCTTGTGGAGTTTGCCATAGATCAAAAAACTCCTTTGTGAGTGTGGTCTTGGATTCACATAATTTGTTTTTGTCATTTTTACATATATTAAGAAATGTAGTTATTGTTATATAAAAAAGTAAAATTATAAAAGATTTTTTAGGAAAAACAATAAAACTATTAAAATATGATAGAATTCAAATAACATACAAATGAATAGAGGATGGACACAAGTACTAAAAGCTACAAATAATATAATCAAACTAAAACAATCAAACTTCAAGTCCACAACAAACAAAAAAACTACCACAAGTCAACAGTAGAAAAATTGCCCTCTAAAAATTGCACCTCAATGAAGGATTAAGCTAGAGCTCAAAAAATTTGACCACCAACACCGGATTAGAAGCATCCAGGAAGAAAGAAAAAACACACTCTCCCTCTACCTGGCTAAAAGTTTCGATTGAAGGATAGAGTTTTGAAGTTTTTTTTAATAGACAATGGAATTAAAAAGGGGTATAAGGGATGCCCCACCCGAAAACAACGCAGAAAGCTCCTACGACTCAACAAATGAGCGGTAGAATATTCCAAATATGAAAGTAACAATTGTCTACAAGATTGAAGTCATTCTATGAAGATGCAAGAATCCCCCATTGACCTGTCAAAGAACCATTTTCAAACCAAAATATATCTTTCTCCTCACCTCTTTTACATTTGTTAAAATACCCGAAAAAACACTCTCATTGTTTGTCCTCCAAATGATCCAAACCACAACATGTCAAATAATAATAAGAATAACTCAAACCCTCTTATATTTCATCCTACCACCTAAAGAGAGAAAACTCTAATAAAGAATACTTCTAAAGGGAGTGATGATTTCATACCCAAAAAAGAATATATTCATAGAATGGCCGAGAAAAATAGAGCTTTCGCACATTTTTCGTTAACCCATGAAGATGATCATTACACACACATAGACCTATGAATCCATACATTAATTTGAATTTTTTTTGAGATTCAATGAAATTACTAATTTATGATTTGACATGTAGAGAACGAAAATCTCATTCTCGAGTCAACCAGAATTTTTATGAAAGCCTTTCACTTGCTTCTTTTTTGTGGAAGTTTTTTTCTTCTAGAATTGATTCTAATTTTGGGCCTAATTCTTCTTATGATAATCTATTCAACTTCATATCAAAAAGAGATATTTTTGTTTTACTTTATAACTTCAACAAGTTTACTAATGAGCATAAGGACGCGGTTGTTCCGATGGAAAGAAATACCATGATTAGTTTTTCGAGAAAATTCCAAGCAAACAATTCCAACAAAATCTTCCAATTTTTTATTTTACTATCTTCAATTCTATGTATTTCTCTATCCGTAGAGTATATTGAATGTACAAAAATGGTTATAACAAAGTTTCTTGGATTTGATTATTAGTTTATTTCAATTATATTCTAGAACATGAAGTTTTGGTGTTAAAAGGTTCATTAGCCATGCATACACTAATGTAGCTCATAATGAGGCATTGTTGGTCCTTATGCACAGTGGTATGTATTAGTATGCGCCATAAAATTAAAATTTGTGTGTGTTGATTGTTTATAGTTGTGAGATTATCATGATAAATATACTGAGGTATCACAATTTGAAAATGGTATATGTTCATGGAATCATGGTAAATATTGGCAAGTTGATAGTTGATGCAGACTTGTTAAATTATAAATTAAATTTAAAATAAACAGAACACATACTATTTTTCCATATGGCATGTTTATGGTTGTCGGAGAATATAATATGTGTGACACATTTAATATATGAAAAACCAAATATAAATAAGTGAGAAGATTTTACAAAATGTAGGTCAAAATAATTGTTTGCAATTTTGATTGAGAAAGGTTGTTTTGACTTTAACGTTTGTTGGAGTAAAATTAAGTAATTTATAAACTTTTACTTTAGGGTCGATAAGGTCGATGCTACTTAATTTTGTTAACATTTAGAGTTTGATTTTAGCGTCGGTTAAGTCAAGGCGATGTAGTTTGTGGACTTTTTGAGGTAAAAATTAGACTCGGTTAGGCCGAAGCTACATAGTTTTTTGACTTTTGTTTTATTATAGTGCATTAGTGTTGGCCTAGATATAGCGTCGGCTTGCACTCAGTCAGCATGAGACTCGGTCTGGCTGGAATATTAAAGTGTTTTAACTTGGGTATGATAATGACGCAAAGTCGATGCTAAACCCTAGTAAGCGTCATTTTTGTGCTTCTAGTGTCGATTCTTGTCTGACGCTAAAATATATTTTTATAGTAGTGCTTCCTGAGACTCCTTCAAAACGTCTCGAGCTATTCTATCTTTCTTCAGGAAGGATCTAGTGCTCGATTTACTTCATAAATGACCTTTATCGTAGATAGAGATGCATGAGAAGAAACTAAGGCTTCATTCTTCTTCGTCACCTCGTGCACAAGAACCTTCATCTCTTTAACTCGTGTGTCGGGGTAGAAGAAGGTATCTACAATGGCCTCTATAACGAAATGTAAGGTAGAAACCCCTGTAAGCTCTTCTAAATATCGTGAAGGTGGAGAAAAACATAAGAAGGGGGATTTGAATTGGGTTTTCAATAATTTTTCCTTTCTTAAAGTTCTTATGTTGACGCTTAAGGAGATTTTGTTTATCAGATGCTTTCAGGTCTTATTTATCAGAAGCTTAATGTTTCTCAGAAGCATCCAGCTTTCTTAGAAACTTGAGTCTTATTATAGCTTCTGACTAAATAATGATCAGAATGTAACAAACAGAAGCAAAAGACACGCGGTATATTCTAGTTCACTTGAGAAATTCTCAAGTTAGTCCAGTCCACCTTTCCGAGGTGATTTCTCCTTGAACTCAATGTCTTAATCCACTATAACCAAACTGATTACAATTGCACGGGCACATGTCGGCAACTCACAATACAATGCACAAACAACCACAAGTAACTAACAACTCTGCACAAGCTACCCGCAAGTGACTAACATTGCACAAGCAACCGCAAGTGACTAACTACCAAGAAATGAACCGTTCAGTGATCTCAAAGGATATAACGTTCATTTACCCCCATTAGAGTCCTGAACTTCACTCAGTCTTCTAAGAGGATTTCCATAATGACTCACTGCCATTGTCTTCTTGAGCTTCTGATATTCATTATATCGCTCAAGGTGCCATCAACATACAGTTGATAAGATTTGTGTTTACATGATTGCTTCTCTTAAGAAGATTACACAATTAATTAAGCACATATTGTTTAACATAATTTTGAGCACTAACTCTTATGTTAAGACAATTTACATGAAGAATCCTAAAACTAAAACACGATCTGAACAAAAACTCTTGTGTTCATTACATTGTTCTACAAAGATGTCTATGATTATATGTTGGATAACATCTTTAGTGTTCTTCTTCTTCATCTTCTTTATTGAGCAAGTCACGAGCAATAACTCCTTTCTTTTTCTAATCTCTATCAAGATGTATATGATTAGAATTGAGTAGAATCTTCATTCTTTATCTTCTTTGTTCATATTTGCTTCTACATATAAACTTAGGCATTAACATCAACTAATTGGCCCATTAGCGTTTTTAATTGGCATGCGCTTCACCTTCTCTTTTGACAGATACTTCTTAATCACCGACTTCTGAATATTTGTTCTTTTTCTGTATCTTTTGATTCTTTTCATCTGTGTGATTGAGTTATATTCAAACCAAGAAATGGATAACAATTGTAATGACAACAACCATTATAGCAGTGTGGATATCATTATTTAATGATTGCAACAACAACCCCTTTTTTTGGTTGTCGTCATTGTTGTTGGATGATTTAATCTTCTTTTATAGTTTCTCAAAGTAGATGTTGGAGGGAAATAAGGTCCTTTTTATTTCCAACATCTTGATCGTAGTGGGAAACAAGATAGTACGCAACATCCATCCTTTCTCAGTAGTGGAGCGAAACATTCGTCTATACCTTGTACTTCGTACTACATAACGTTATTTTCTTTTCTTCTTGAACTTCAGAGGTTGACAGCATGAGTTGGAAGAAGGAAAATAAGCATTTGGGTCTTCAGAGTTTTCAGAACCACGTCTTTAGAGTCTTCATCACTTAGTCTTCAGAACCATTTGTCTTCAAAAACTTGAATCTTCAGAACTTCAAGTCTTCAGCACTTGTTCTTCAGATTGATTTCTTCAGACTTTATATCAGAATCATTTAAGAGTTAGAACACTGTTATCAGATATGTGAGCATCTGAGAACACGTCCTTTCATTGTTTGAAGACACTTCTGATCTTCTAATTTAGAATCTTGACTTTGTCTTTAGAATTAGAAGCAATTGTTTTTCTAATTAACAAATCTTGACTTCTGAACTTGACTTGAAGGCTCAGTCATTGATTTCTGATCTTGGAGCAGAAGCTCTAACAGAGTTCTTTCTTCTTTTTACTTGTGACTTCTATAGCAACAACTTATTTGAGAAGCCCACCGTAACTCCACTTTCTGATAACATTTAGTATTCTTCAGAACTTCTAATGTTTCTTTAGAATCAGATGCAAATGATGTTTCTGAGGTGCCTTGCTTGTTTTTTATGATTCTTCATGGACAACAATCCAAAATCTCTTAGAACACAGTATCTACACACTCAAAAAACTATTAGAAACTAAATTGTTACATATAAAATATATGTATTGTTATCGTCAAAACACAGAGACTTATTGAAGAACCAAATCTTGTTCCAACATATCGCTATCGTTCAATGGTAAGGGAATTAACAATTTCTTGGAGTACTTCCTTCTCTTTTGGAAAGTGGTCATATATGAAGACTTCTCCTTGCCTGACAAAACCAAAGTCCAGGACGAATAACTCCCGACATGTATTATAAGCCAAATCCAATAACTCTAGACAAGCTTCTTTCATTTTTTAAAAATTAATAGTAATTTTCTTTATAGATGTAAGACCGAAACACTCTAACAATCCTCATACCTGGTCGGGCTAGCAGAGCAAGGGAAACTCCTTTGGAAGCAACACAGAATTCCCCATGGGTATTGGTCTCTTTAAATATCGCGCTGGAAATTGGGGAGGCTTAACGAGCGACTTTTTCACTTGAAGCTCCTCAAGTTCAAGACTAATATATAAGCTTCGTCCATCGTGGGGCAGTAACGCACACGATGCATCCTCCATGATAACACGCTTTAGGGAATCTCAGACTTTCATTTGTGCTAGAGTAGGTGTGTCCTAGATAACAAAAGTAGTAGCGATTTGTTCTCTCATTTCTAGGAGGGGTAGATTGGAAGAGGTTCAAGATATAAAAAATTTCATATTCGACCATTTCAACGGTTTTTTTAAAGATGAGGAGGAGAGTAGACCAGTTCCCTCTAACCTTGGATTGTCGCTATTGACATCATGGATAGATTGGAGATGGAGAGCCCGTTCTCGGAGTCAGAAGTTAAGGAAGCTATTTTGTCTTGTGATGGAGATAAGAGCCCAGGTCCGGATGGGTACACGCTTGAGTTTTTTAGGTGTTTTTGGAACCTTCTTAAAGAGGACATTTTTAGGTTTTATTCCGATTTCCACTAAAGAGGTTCGCTTGTGAAATCTATCATGTCGTCTTTTATTGTGTTAATACCGAAGAGCAAGAACCCTCAAGACTTGACCGAGTACCGCCCTATTTGTTTCGTGGGGAGTATTTACAAAATTTTAGCGAAGTTGTTGGCCGCTAGAATTAAAAAAGTCATTGGCACACTAGTTTCTCCCAATCAAACCTCTTTTGTCCCAGGTAGAAACATGATGGATGGGGTTTTATTGGTGAATGAGATTATTGATTGGTCTACAAAAACGAAGAAGAGTTGTTTTGTGCTTAAGGTCGATTTTGAGAAGGCTTATGATTCTATCTCTTGGAATTATCTTAGATTTGTTTTGAAGAACACGGGGTTTGGTGATGTTTGGATGAAGTGGTTGGAAGCTTGTGTCTTCATGAGTCATATGTCCGTGTTGGTGAACAGAAGTGCCACGAGGGATTTTAAGGTTCAAAAGGGATTGTAACAAGGGTACCCTTTGTCTCCTTTTCTTTTTGTTCTAGCCATGGAAGGTCTAACCGCTTTAGTTAGGAAGTCGGTGGCTATGGGTGATTTTAAGCCCCTCAAGTATGGTGAAGAGGAGATTGTGGATATATTACAATTTGCGGTGAATTTTGCAACAACTTTTCTCGCTTGCAAAAAAAGAGATATATTGTTCTTGTTCCTAGGTATAATGGTTGGTGCAAATCCTAGAAGTAGGAAGGTTTGGTTGAAGATGATCAATAATATTAAAAGTAGGCTTTCTTCTTGAAAGGGAAGAAAGATATCTATTGGGGGTAGAGTGACGCTTATAAATACGATTCTCAATTCCATCCCTTCTTTCACCTTCTCCTTTAATAAGGCGTTGGGGTGGTTTTAAAATAGATTAGAAGCCTTTTAAGCAACTTTTTATGGAGCGGTAATGTGAAAAAAAAGAAGCATTCATTGGGTGAAGTGGGAAACGGTATGCAAGTCCAAAGAGAAGGGGGGCTTAGGCGTGAGATATGCGGGGGAAATAAATAAATCTCTACTGCTCAAGTGGAAATGGAGGATCCTTAAGGAGGACAATATAATTTGGAGTGATTTCTTGACTTGGAGATATTATGAGCCAAAACTTAAGGTGCTTGTATCCAGCGGGACAACAACGAATTCGAACTCCATTTGGTGGAGGGATGTCATAAACAACAATGTGAAGGAGGATTGTGATGAAGAAGGTTTCACGGGGTGTGTTCAGTGCATTGTTAATAAAGGTATTCATGCTTTCAACAAACTGTGTTCTGTGTCCGGATTTGTTTGGCATGTCTATCAACAAACTGTGTTCTGTGTCCGCTGCTTTTACCTGGGAGCAAGATGAGGTGGTTTGGCATCCTAATTGCCTATTCGGATCAGAGTTTGGGGAGTTATTACCTGCTTCCAATAGCGCGATCAAGGAGAAGTGGCATCAGCTATTGTGTCTACTGCTTACGGCCAGGCCGATTCGGGAAGGCAAGGATGATTTCTAGTGGATTCTTAACTTAGACGGCATATTTTCGGTGGCTAGTACGTCTGGATTGATTTCCGAAAGTAAAGATGTCGTGTGGCTGCCCTCCAAGATGCCTTTGTTGAATGTTATGTGGAAGTCGTTGGCCCCGTACAAAATTTAGATTTTCACTTGGAGAATGATTATCTCTAGATTACCATCTAAAGATATGTTGATTATAAGAGGAGTTGATAATATTTTCTCAAATCCTCTTTGTGAGTTTTGTATGATTCACCCGGAGACTTCAAATCATTTGTTCTTCCATTGCCTTGTGTCGAAGACCTTATGGGGGCGAATTTACTTGTGGATGGGGGAAAATCTTTCCTTCAAGTTAGAGGAGTTTTTGGATTTTGGGGTCATTCAAGAGAAGGTGAAGAATGTTAAAGATAAGAAAAAGATTAACACCATTTGAATTGCTACAACATGGAGTTTATGGATTATGAGAAATGCCATGATATTTGATAAGGTCTCTTATAGTTTTGACATGGCGTGTTCCAATGTTATGTTTTTATCATGGAGTTGGTTTGCTAATTCTAATGCGTTATCATCTTCTAGTTTTTATGATTGGTATAAATTACCTATGAATTGTTTTAACTCTTTGTAGTTCGATCTTGTTGTAAGGGTTGCACTCCTAGTGCGAGTTCTTATATCAATTGCTTATTGAAAAAATAACGGGTTAAATAAGTTTTTGGTCCTTATAAATATTGCAGTTTTGATTTTTAGTCCCTCCATGCCTTTAGGCAACGGTTTTTACAAAAAAAAACCGTTGCCAAAACCAGCTAAAACTGTTGCCAAACCCAAGAGGGACTAAAAATGAAACTGCAATATTTACAGGGACCAAAAACTTATTTAACCCAAAAATAATTGTTATTACTTTTTAAAGAATTATTATTTTTTTATACCTATAATGCCTTTAATTTTTGGGAAATATTAATCAGTGTCCTTAGGGCAATGGTTAAAACTTTAAAATAATAATTTTATCTCGGTAATCTGTATATTTAATGTCTTAGAAATTGAAATATGAAAATTTCTATAGAATATTTTCTTTTTTATGAATGCTTAACCATTGCCATCAAGACACTGGTTAGCCAGATTCTTAATTTTTTAGTAATTTTTTTTACTGTCTAAAATAAATAATTAGGGATAATTTTCACAATTTGAGACACTTATAAAAAAATTTTTTTTTCAAAATTGACCCAAGCCGTAATTAATGAAAGTGATCATAATTTTGCATAAGACAACGTTTTTATGCACTTGCTTTGGAAAAGAACTATTAAAATACAGCTGACAATACATGCACCATGTAAATTCTGCTAGTATATTTTTCCAAGAATCCAAATCTTATTTTCAAAAATTTGTCGTTTCATATCCGGTAGACATTTTTACTTATTTAAACAAAAAGAGTACAGTACTAAATAGCTATCTATGATGCTCGAAACAACTAACAAAGTTTCAGTCAGTAGAAACGCTTTGTTTAAATTTTGTCTTTGTAATAACTATAAATTCAAACTTCTCTTTTACTAGTTGCTCCTTTCATCAATGGATGCTACTCAAAGAGAGGAGTATGTGCCACTGAAACTTGTGGTGGATGAAGAGAGTAACAAAGTCATATTTGCTGAAGCAGGGAAGGACTTTGTTGATGTTCTTTGTAGCTTCTTAACATTTCCATTAGGAACTATCACAAGGCTTCTTCAAAAAGATTCCAATATGGGATCTGTTACTATTGGTTGTCTCAACACTCTTTATCAAAGTGTGGCAGATCTTGATAAAGAGTGTATGGAAACAGAGATAAGCAAAGAAATGCTATTGAACCCGAGTTATTCATTGGAAGATTATTCAAGCTCTCTTAAACTTAACATTGATGATACTCCTCCAACAAAATACTATATCTGTAGTTCTATTCATGTCTCTCTTGATGTCTTTGATGTCTGTTATGATTTGACCACTTCCACAAAATGTGGTGGGTGTGGTAGTCATTTGGACCCTGATGTTAGGCTGAAAAAACAATTCTGCAATGGATTTGTTGATGGGGGTGCAACTTTTGTTATTACCGATGATCTAAGGGTCATGCCAAACTCCATGGATATTACAAGCTTTATGATGCTCCAGCATTTCGGAATAAAGAAAATAAGTTTGCTAAAGGAAATGACTGTCAATGTCACAAAGGAAAAGGTTTCCTATTTACATGCACAATGCACAAGCAAACCACTCTTTAGTTTTTTTCTTCTATATTTTATTTTTCATTAATTGATGTATTCTATACAGGTACTGGATATGCTATCATGTGCTTTGGTTTCTGAATCAACTCTTACTGATTCATTTTTACGGAAAAATCCAACACTGGGAAGGAAATCAATGAATTTTCTTTGCAGTTTTGACAATACAAAAGATATTCAAATTGCATTGAAATTAGTTATAAGAAAATCAGATGGAAAGATACTATACGCTCAAGGGGATAATGATTTTGCAGACTTACTTTTAAGTTTTCTCACAATTCCTTTGGGAGGACTTGAATGTATTTTTGGAGGAAACTGTTCTCTTGGTAGTATTGATGCTTTATACCAGAGCATAGTTGATTTAGATGAGTACAAATATTTTGTATCGAAAGAAGCAAAGAAAAGGATTGTTGATCCTTACTTGGCCCCACAGTTCAAAACAAGTAAACGGATTTTACCAGTTAGACCACCCTGTTCAGTGTTTTATATGCATGACAAATCTTTCATAACTTGTGAAAATACAAGTTTTTATGACAGTTCAAAAAATATAGAGCCTGTTACTCTAAAGGGAATTGTTGAAGGCTATGTGAAGGGGCCAAGAACTTATTTAGCCACAGATGACTTGGTTGTAACACAAGCTTCTCCAACTTCAGCTTTAAATTTACTCAATTATTATGAAACTCCTCTTGATGATCTTAAGGAGAAGGATATCAAGATTGGTGTATATGAGGTATGAAGGAGTAATATCATTTTTGACTGATCAGCTTTACTTTTTGGTCTATATTTATACTTAGTGATTTGTGTGTGCAGTGTTTGTGCATACTGAAGGCATCATTAACCACAACATCCGCTCTAACAAATGGTCTTGGACATTTAGTAGCCGAAGTTAAAAAAAAGGGAAAATGAGTTCTGTGAACACATGTTAAAGGAAAGATTCTTAGAAAGATCATCTCTTCTTCTGTTTCTGTTTTTTACTTTGAAATTTCATTCCTAGATTTTGACTATGGTTATATCAAAATAATTTGGAATATTAAAGTCCGGGTTTAAAATGATATACTAGTATAAAATAAAATCATCTCTATCGTTTTGACTTGTAAAAAAGAAACGGATTGGCAATTAACATTATTAAATCACTAGTAACATATTTTCCAATTTTGTTTTTATTTTTAGAGTTTTTCACTACATCCTTTGAGGTTCTTAGAGATCATGTTTGTTTTCAAAAATATAGTTCCGAAGAAAACGAAAACTTAGCCAAAAATATATATATACTACTTCAAGTATTGATAAAAATGCGCTAGCTGCCTAAGAGTGTTAAGGATAGATTAAGAAATCATTTTTTCTCATTGAAAAGTACTAAGAGTCTTTTTAATTAGATTAAAAACATTATTTTGTTGTCTTTTAATTTTTCCAGCCCACATCCATAAAAGATACCTTATTTAGTGACAATTTTTTATCTAGTACTCTCTTTAGTTGTTTTTTCAAGTGTCATTTTTTTTTAATCAAAATATATTAATTTAGAACAATAGTTCTAACAAACTCGGTTACAAAAGGTAAAGACTGCCAAAAACGGAAAAACAAACACCGACAAAAACTAACTTAAGTAATACAAAGGGGATTTGCAAAACTCATAGAAGTTGCAAGGTGAGTTAATAGTTTTCTCTACAAATGACCATCTCCAAACAAGCATCTTGCAAGACCAAACCAAATCATTAACATTGCAAATGGAATTATTGAAGATAATATCATTCCTATTAAGCCAAAGACTCCACACACACTACGCCATAAAAGACCTACGAAAGCGCTTTTTATAGCCTTTAAAAGCGCTGTGAAAGCGCTGTGAAAGCTGGCGCTGGCGTAGCTAACAAAAGCGCTTCTGAAAGAGCTCTGGTAGGCCCCCCCTATAAGAGCGCTTTTCTGGAAAAAGCGCTCTTGTAGGCCCCCCTTTAAGAGCGCTTTTCAGGAAAAAGCGCTCTGGTAGGCCCCCCTTTAAGTGCGCTTTTTCCAGAAAAGCGCTGTGATAGGCCCCCCTGTGAGAGTAAAAAATAAAAAAAAAACGCAACATACTAAAGCGCTTTTGGAAAAGCGCTCTTATAGGGTGGGCTTTAAGAGCGCTTTTTCCAGAAAAAGCGCTCTGATAGCCCCCCCTATAAGAGCGCTTTTACAAAAGCGCTTTAGTATGTTGCTTTTTTTTTATTTTTTTTCTTTTTTATTAATCTTTGGCAGCGCTTTTAAAAAGAAGCGCTTTAGTAGGTGGGCCTTTAAGAGCGCTTTTTAAAAAGCACTTTAGTAGCTAAATGAGGTATTTTGATGTGCAGCCTGTAATTTAATCCTCCCAGTCGACCTGTAATATTTTCGACCTGTAATATGTTTTCAGCCTGTAATATTTTCGACCTGTAATTTATTTTCGACGATATTATTTCAGCCATCAGTAAGACAATATATATATACTAATATAATACCATTATAATATCCAAAATTATATACATACATCATTACAACATCAATAATATTATAGTTCAATTCGACACAAATCCTACATGAAAAAGCGCTTAATATAAAAATGACACAAATCCTCTTTTATTTCTTCCAACTTAAGTTTCGGGTATCCAGCGGCACGGAATTCGTCAAGGTACTACAAAATAAAAACAAAATATGAATGATACATTTAGTTAAATGTAATAAATTATATGAAATTATCTTAAGTTATAAATTCATACCGTGAGCGGAATCTCTAATTGATTTGCCTGAAGGATTTCTTTCATAAACCTCAATACAAAGTATCCGCAATCGTAACTGTTTCGCTGTTGCGGACACTACATAGAAAAATAAATAAGATTCTATAGTTGTGCATTGTTTTATCAAGTAGCATAAATATATTATAAGCAACATTGTGAAAAATAATGTACCTGCACTTGGATCCAAGTAATGTTGCTAGATTTAGTTCGGGATACCTGTGCGTCCCGTTGACTTCGGAACACTTGTATTGATCTAATTAACAAATATATAAAAGCATATGTTTAGATCAATCCCAAAAATAAGTAAATATATATATATAAATATACACGAATATATATTTAGAACGATCCCACTTACAAATCAACGATGTCCTTCATGGCCGGATAATTGGTCCATTCACCATTTACCGAATTCAGATAATACACGACTTCCCTTATAGGGTTGATAGCAAGCAGCAACCAGTGTGCTCTATAAATAAAAACAATAGGTTATATGGAAATTTTGCTATACACAAAAGAAACAGAGATTAGATGAACAAAGAATGAGAAACTATAACCCTACTGGTCGGGTATTATACGCCCAAAGATGCAGACATTCTGTATTGCCGGTGGACATGAATCTATCGACTAATCGTTGTCTAACTGATTCCCGTTCCGAAGCAATTGCCATTCCGCTGCAGTGGGCGGAAGACACGAAACGGAATCTGTTAGACAACGGAGTCCCGCGCAACACTCTGTCATACAACAACCTTAAATAAAAACATAATAAACATTAGATTATTTTCATTGAAATGTGTAAATAAATTATATTGTGGGACTAATTAAATAATATATCGGATGAGGGAATATTACCGGATGTATGAGTGCATGTTATTGACGCCTAGTTGATCATGCTTAAAAATCTCCTCCAAGTCATCAAGTGTAATAAGTGACTTGAATTCAATACCGAAGACACTCTCATCCATAACGATTTCATGTAAAGCACCATCCTTCAAATCGGACATATCAACCATTGTTGCGAGCGTCGACCGGTACCGAGGCACAAAAGCACCGCCTTTTTTTCCCGCTGGCTTCGGAGGACAATTTAAAAGGAAAAAAATTATAATTACCTCGGGAAATTTCCTTTGATAGTTGATACTAGCCTTATCACTAGTTTCTTTCACCGATGAAGTGTTGCACTTTTCTCTCATATACGCCTCTTTATCTCTTTGCAATTCAGAGACTTGTGCTTGCAATTCCGCCAACTTTTGCAACACTTCTTCATTTGAAGGATTTCTTCTCCTAGGACTCTTGTAAAAAGAGGTTGGAGTCACACCATGACCCTTACCCCTCACCCGACCGGGATACTCAGGAGCATCTAGTGCTCTACTAAGTACGCTCCCCTCACCGGTGGATGCCGATTGCGACAAGGTCTCCTGTAATTCATTTACATTAAAAAATCATTTATATATTAAAAAACATTTGATTTAATTAAAGACACAGTATTATACTTACACATTCAGTAAAAACTCTCTGAACTTCGGGATCGACAGCTTGATTCTTGCCCACACGAGCTTCCCTCCACAACACATGTACAGGAAGTGAGGTTTCCTCACTTTTAGTCTCCTCTAACTATGCATTGACACAAATGATAAAATCGTCAAATAAAACACATTTAGACAATTAATTAAAACGCATTTCTATTTACTTACAAGTTTATCCTCCAAGCGTGCATATCCCATACGCCCTTTTTTGTATGGATACGCGGGTTTGGATGCTCTCGCACTATTCGTGGCACTCCTTTTCCGAAAAGCTTCATCTCTTTGATTTACAAACTCATTCCAATCATTTTCACCAATGAAGATCTCATACTTTTTTGGCCGTCCCGGTGCCTCTTCAAGAAAGTTTCCATCTTTATCCTTAAGATAGGTGTTTGTCAAAAAGGCTTTCCACCCTCTATATCTTTTGCCGGCCAAACTAAGTATATAGCGTTTACGATCATCTGGTATCTCAAAAGTCCTCTGCAAAAAAACATACGCATAGTGTGTTAGTATAAGTAATTTAAACAATTTATCGTCAAGATAATAACAACAATTAACCATATATGATATATACCTGAAGCTCCTTCCAAATCGCGTCTTTTTTCTCTTCCAACGCTTTGCTTTTCAGAGTCCATTTAGGTGTGGAGACCGGAATATGCATACGAACAAGTGTACCAATATAGCTTGTCAACTTTGCAGAATTAGGACCAATTGCTTGTTTATCAGAATTCCAATCCAAAGGGTATACTAATTCTTGGTCTCTATGTCGAACGATTCCCTTCATAATAGTGATGCCTCGTGCAACTTCTTTTGCTTCAGTATCAGGTGGAGCATTTGTATCTGGAGCATCTCTTTCTTGGGCATCTCTTTCTTGTGAGTTTTCTTGTGAGTTTTCAGGTGGAGCATCTCTATCCGGAGCCATTTAACCTGTATCAAACAAACTAAAGCACATTAGTACACTATTAATAAGCTAACAATCTATACAAGTCAAATGGAAGTCAAACCATGCATGTACAAGTGTATCGGAAACGAAATCGGTACAAATCAAAATAAGCGTCAAAAAAGAAAGTTGTCGGAATTGAACGAAATTTACATGGCTATGGTATAACGTCCCCACGGACTCAAAAATAAAGTCGGTTTTCCGAAATTCAGACCCTAAGCCCGACTTTTGATTACGGGCAGAAGCAAAACCGATAAAAAAACAGTCCCGAAATGTAAAGATAAGTGCATGAGCAGCTCCGGAATCGTCAAAATAGTATAATTACATGTAAAGAAGTCGACAAACGGATACATGGTTCAAAAGTTATGTACAAAACGAGAATATGCACCAAAATTGAATAAGTACTATACTATTGATTAAAACAATCGGTACAAATTGAATAAAACAAATTAGTCGGAATATGTATACTATTACCTTTATCACTAACGTCTCTTTCTTTTCTTGGTAGGATTGTGTTCTACGCGTCTCTTAACAACGCGGACGGTTAGATTGATCCAAATACCCTCATTATGATCATTTCTAGTACAAGATTCATTCTCATTTTGATCGTTTCTTGTACAAGATTCAATGCCAACACCAATATCACCTTGATCTTCAATGTTTTCATCTACTATTTTGTTAGATAAAAGCACTATAGACCATTTCGTACTTGTCGGATCATTGACATAGAACACTTGTTTAGCTTGAGAGGCTAAAATGAAAGGCTCATCTTTGTACCCTACCCTATTGAGATCCACTTGCAAAAATCTTGACTTATCCATTCGTATGCCACTATTATTTTCAACCCACTTGCAACCAAATACAGGAATCTGAAACTTCGCGTAATCAAACACCAAAATGCGCTCGATAACCCCAAAATATGACAAATTTGCAAATTTCGGATTTAAGTCATTCGCACTTGATATGTGCATTGCTTCAGCTACCAAGGTAACACCACTATTTTGCATAGTACTTTTATCATCCTGTTCTTTGGTATAAAATGTGTATCCATTAATAGCGTATGCGCTATAAGAAAGCACAATTAGAGTTGGACCATAGGCTAAACATCTCAACCTTTCTGTTACTGAAGCAGGATCTGAACGATACTTTGAATAAATATGATCCCTAAACCACGGTATGAAACTTCGATTGTGCTCTCGTACTATCCAGTTCTCATTTCTATTTGGATTTAAATCTCGGAGAACAACCTTGTGCATTTCAACATACGGCTCAACCTCAATCTCATTGTGCAGAACATACAAGTGCGCTTGATCCCGTTCGACCATTGATACTGTCACAACTTTATTTCCAATTAGCCTTTTTCCTTCTTTTTTTTCGACAATATGAGATTTGGGGAGTCCAATTGATTGAACATTTGACAGATATTCAGTACAAAACTCAACCGCTTCTTCAACAACGTATCGTTCGGCAATACAACCCTCCGGTCGACTTCTGTTTTTCACGTACCCTTTTAATATTTTCATATAACGTTCAGTAGGGTACATCCATCTCATATAAGCTGGTCCGCACAATTGTGTCTCTTTCACAAGATGAACGACTAGATGAACCATTATGTCAAAAAACGAGGGAGGAAAATACATTTCAAGATCACATAAAGTAACAACTATCTCTTTTTGCAATGTTGGTAAGATCGCGGGATCGACCACCTTACTGCAAATTGACCTGAAGAAGAAACACAGCTTAGTTATTGCGCTTCTTACTTTTTCTGGCAGAATAGAACGTATACCTATTGGTAAAAAATGTTCCATTATAACATGACAATCATGCGTCTTCAAACTCTTTAACTTGAGGTCTTTCATGGACACAAGTCTTCTAATATTTGAAGAGTAGCCTTCTGGAACTTTAACTTCACTGAGGAACTTACACAATGTTTTCTTCTCCTTTCTAGATAGAGTGTAAACAGCAGGTGGCAGATATGTTCGTCTTCCTTTCGTCACGGGTCCCAATTCAGTTCTCATCCCCATGTTTACCATGTCCTTCCTTATGTTAAGGCCATCCTTAGACTTTCCTTGTATATTGAGTAACGTACCTATGACGCTGTCAAATACATTTTTTTCAATATGCATAACATCCAGGAAATGTCTTACATACAACGACTTCCAATATGGAAGTTCAAAAAAATGGACTTCTTCTTCCACCCACCCTTGACAAGTGAATGTGCAAAAGGCTTGCCAAACTGAGTGCTCACATCTTTCACCTTTTCAAAAATTTGATCACCTGACAAAAAAGGCGGGGCTGTACCATGTTCGGCCTTTCCGTTGAATGCTTTTCTCCACCCACGGTAGTGATGATTAGAATTTAAGAATCTACGATGGCCGAGAAAGACATTCTTCTGACAAAGATCCAATCGTGTCGTATCGGTTTCATCTTCACAAACGGGACACGCCTTTTGACCTTTATTGCTGTACCCGGATAGATTTCCGTATGCTGGAAAATCATTAATTGTTCCAAACAACATCGCCCTCAAGTTGAAACTTTCCTTCCGATACCCATTGTAAACCTCCACACCGTTGTCCCACAAAAACTTTAAATCTTCGATTAACGGTGCCAAGTATACGTCTATGTCATTCCCTGGTTGTTTAGGCCCAGAAATTAGCATTGATAACATCATGTACTTACGCTTCATACATAGCCACGGAGGTAGGTTATAGATCATAAGAATCACAGGCCATGTGCTATGCGAGATACTTTGAATACCATGCGGGTTCATTCCATCAGTAGACAATGACAACCGAAGGTTTCTTGCTTCTTTTCCAAATTCAGGATAATCAGTATCAACTTTCATCCATTGTGGTGAGTCTGCCGGATGTCGCAACTTTCCATCAATAATTCTTTCATCTGCATGCCAAGTCAGGTGTCTTGAATCGGTCTCACTACGATACATGCGTCTAAATCTCGGAATTATAGGAAAATACCATAAGACTTTAGCAGGAGACAACTTTTTCTTATATCGAGGGGCACCACATTTAGGACACTCATTCAACGCTGCATACTCGTTTCGAAACAAAACGCAATCATTTGGACATGCATGTATCTTATCATAGCTCATGCCAATAGAGGACAACATCTTTTTGGCTTCATACGTTCGATTGGGAAGAACATTATCCTCTGGTAGCATATCTTTCATAAGGGCTAATAACTCTGTGAAACTTTTATCCGACCATCCATTGTCCGCCTTTAAGTTGTACAACTTTAACACCGCAGACAATCTTGTGAATTTTGAACAACCATCATACAACGGTTTCTCTGCATCGCTTACCAACCTCTCAAACATTTTGGGACAATCCGCAAGATCTTCTTCAAGCGCTTCTGCAATCTCTTCGACTCGATCGCAATCGTATGTGTCTGTGCAATCGTCGTTTGAAGCATACTTCCTCCTATTACACCTCGACTCAGCATTCCCGTTACTTTTCTCACCATGCAATGTCCAACATGTATAACTTCTATCAATTCCAAACCGTAGTAAATGGGATCCCAACTGTTCCCCGTCAACCTTACCCCCATAACAGCAACCCAAGCAAGGACACGACATTCGAAGCGGGTCTTCGGAGTGCTTAACCGCAAACTCAACGAATTCCCATACCCCTTTCTCGTACTGTTTCGTCAATCGGTTTGAATTCATCCATGTCTTATCCATGTCTTAATTAAGCTAAACAAATGCTTCTTGGTTTCTCTATCAGGTACTAAGGAATTCTGTCAAGATAATAAATAGCTATCATCATAATAGAATACCTAATCAGAATACCCGATTTCTTAAAGAAGACATTACCTTATTTCAAGGTAATATAAGTCCACAAACCAAAAAATTGGTTGAGAGACACTAAATTGATATTAAATAGAACCATAAACAATAAACTATAAGCAGAAAATAACAAACTATAAGCAAGAAGAAAGGGATAGTAACCTGAATTAGACTTGATGTGGGAGATGGTAGGTTTGAATCGGCGTTGTACAAGTAGAAACCAGAGACTTCAAAGTAACTGTAAAATTAAACACACACACACGATGCAGTTAAATACAGATATCATAAAAGTGAAGGAAGTATATGCAAACTGTAACATATTCAACTATTTGTTCAATACCATTATTAAGACCAAAAACTACCCTCTACAGAGGAATAAGAATATATTAGGATTCTAGTTCTACAAAACATTAGTTAGTGGTTGCATTTGTGAAAGCATTTATGAACTGCCTTCAAAATATATGGTTGTTGTGTCTCAATGTCTTCAAGTATTAATAAAAAGAGATAATACTAGTACTGCTAAGCCTCAAACTGAGACTTATCTATAATGAAACAGTGTGCAATTCTCATTAAAAAAACCCTATAAATAGTATCATAAAATATAATAGAAGTAGACAAATCTCACTTTCAATTTCAAAAAGTAAGAGTGGCTAAGCATAGATAGGATAAGGATGGTCACGGTTCAGTCAATAATATTTTATAAGAAGTTTAATTATCAAATACCACTAGGTGGAATAACTTAAACACGTACAGGAAGATGACTGACCAAAATTTATTAACTCAAATAAGTGCTTTTTATTTTATCAAATAAGTGATTTTTTAATAGTCACTAAATCACGAAAGTAACGAGAATTAACATATCTTTTCCATGCATGCATGCTTTGAATTAATAAGAATGTTATTCTATCGTTAATTTCAAAGGATACTATTAAATCTTAATAATCAATAAGATAGCACTCAAAATATCTTCACTAATTTGTCGGTGTCGTGTTGTATTTACACACAACATAACCTACAATCACTCAAATTATCTTCACTCTTTTATGAATATATTTCAACAAGAATCCAATTTCCAATCCAAATATAATCCGGGAATTTTCAAAAAAGAGTCATTAAAATGCAATCCTATCAATTACTATTTCTCTTCCCTAAATGCACCTGGACATGTTATAATATCATCAAGTGTAACAAGAAAATTAGTAAGTAAGCGTCCGGTTCATTCACCATAGATGCATGTTTCGGCATAACCGATCCGATTGTCATATTTCGGCATGATATCTCAACTTCACCACTCAATCGACACTAGTAAAAATAACTATAATGTTTCAGCTTAAATGAAAATGATTAAAACCTAAGCAGTATGAATAAGAAGTATGAAGAGAACACTAGAATACAGAATCCTGTCTCAGCATATTCAAAAACCTAAGCAGTATGAATAAGAAGCAGAAGAGAACACTAGAATACAGAATGATATGAACCAGATGATTCAATATGAATAAGAAGCAGAAGAAACAACATAGAAATTACCTAAAGGGATGCAGCAAACCAGAGGCGGAGGGAGAACGGAGAACGACACTGAAGCGACGGAGACGGCACTGCACTGAAGCGGCGGAGACGGCACTGAAGCGGCGGAGACGGCTGAAGGTCGTGGCAGGTCGTGGCGGAGGTCGTGGCGGAGGATTGAAATTGATTTAGGGAAGAAATTGATTTAGGGATTTTATGTTATGTCGCGAAGGAGAAGAAGAGATACTGAGAAATATTGGGGCAAGTTTAATTTGTTATATTTTAAAACACCTACGAGGGCGCTTCTGAAAAACGCTTTGGAAGGACCCCCTATGCCAGCACTTTTTAGGAGAAAAGCGCTTTCGTATCCTACCCCTATAGCAGCGCTTTAGAAAGCGCTTTCGTAGCCCATTATGTAAGAGCGCTTCTAAAAAGCGCTGTCATACCCCCCCCTTTAAGAGCGCTTTTAGAAAGCGCTTTCATACCCCCCTATAAGAGCGCTTTTGAAAAGCGCTTTCATTACCCCCCCTTTAAGAGCGCTTTTTTAGCGTGTTTTTTTATTTTGTTTTTAGTGCAACCTATAACAGCGCTTTCTACTATAAGCGCTTTAGTAGGGGTGCTGCTAAAACTTAAATTTGGCGTAGTGACAATTGCCAACCAAATGCAACCTCTTTGCCTTTCCGCACTTTCTTGAAACAAAAAGAATTCCAATTCCAAAAGCTCTCCATAACATCATTAGCTTTTACAAGATCCATACCTATCCAAGCGGACATATTAAACCATACCGCTTCCGCTATCCGACAATCCAATAACAAATGGGGAACACTTTCATTAATCTCCTCACAAAGAACACAAACAAGATTCGAAGAGGATAAAGAGAGACCTCGTTTCAAAAGCACATTTCTTGTCGGAATCTTATACTTAAAACATCTCCACCCAAAAGCTTTCACTTTAAGAGGAACATCCTCTTTCCAAATTAAAGAATAGATGAAGTCAAAGCGATTAACCGGACGGAAAGTAGAAGATAACTTACGGATCTCATTAAAACAAGATGCCACGGAAAAAGACCCGAAATCCTCAAGTGTCATGTTTGAACTTTTTACATGTATCAAAAAAAATTAATCATTGTTGTTAATTTTTAAACAATAATTATTCTTTTCATATAGTATTAGAGATGTATAGTATTATGTTATATAAAAAAAATTGTATAGTATTAAAGTTGTAACGGGTAGGGTCGAATGCGGGTTTTGCACTACCCAAACCCACATCCGAAATCACCACCTGAACTCAAATCCAAAAATTATTCAGGAGACAAACTAACACTCATGTCCACATTCGTTGGGTTTGGGTTTTCTCACGCAAACTCGAACTCGCAGCAAAATACATAAAATATATTTTTTCTACAATTTTCCTACAACTTTCTAATATATATATATATATATATATATATATATATATATATATATATGATTTCGGGTTTCGGACATGAGTTTGACACTATCCAAAACCGCACCCGAAATATCGAGTGCGGGTATATCCCGTTAGTTTGACTCTGTCTGCCATTCCTATATAATACCCTCAATTTTTTATTATTTTATTCAATATTTTTTATATAATAAATAATTAGAGATAATTTTTGACAAAATAACAATCATTATTAATTTGAAATTTGAAATGCCTTGAAAATAAAAATTTTACTTTCAAAAGTCACAATTAAAAAAGTACCGAGGGAGTAGCTTTTAGCCTTTTTGTTTTTTTACTACTTTTAAAGTTGCTTTTGAATTTATAGATTTTACCTTGTTATTTATTCCTCCATTTTTATTCCTTGAAAATAAAAATTTTACTTTCAAAAGTCACAATTAAAAAAGTACCGAGGGAGTAGCTTTTAGCCTTTTTGTTTTTTTACTACTTTTAAAGTTGCTTTTGAATTTATAGATTTTACCTTGTTATTTATTCCTCCATTTTTATTCGTTATAATTTGTTATAATTTAAAATAAAATAAATGTGTTATAATTGAATTAAGAGAAAAAATGTGTGAATTATTGCATTTTTTCAAACTTTTTCTCAGTTGTTTTCATTTCTCCTTTCTCCAATATCTTCCTTTGCTAACCTTGCTCTTTGCTGCTCACTCTTACTCTATCACCCGCCACTACTTGATGAAATTTATATATATTTGTTGAATACATTTTGATATAATATCTACTTTAATATATAAAAGTTGATTACCACCAAATTTTCGTAATTACCCTAACCAAAGTCAATTTAAGATGATTTTACATACCCCTGAGAGTAATTACACGACTAAACATAATTAATTCCAACAACTTAATTCAAATATTATTTATTGGAATATGGAAAATCTGCAGCACGTTATATGCTACTCAATGCATTGGAACATTCATTTTTTACAACCCTAAACCGATTCATTTTCCTCCCTATATCTATATAGTCGTACACTACAAGCATAAGGTTTCTTTCTATCAAGCACAATTTTTACTTTTAACCATTCTTTTCTGGTTTTAACCTAAAAAACATCTCCTTTCATGTTAAATTTCTCTGTCATTTCCCCAACCTTCCTCATACTCTCTCTCTCTCTCTCTCTCTCTCTCTCTCTCTCTCTCTCTCTCTCTCTCTCTCTCTCTCTCTCTCTCTCTCTCTCTCTCTCTCTCTCTCTCTCTCTCTCTCTCTTCCGAAAAACATACCAAATTTCTATTTTTTTCCTCCGTCATCATTCAACGCGCACCGTCATTCTTCACTCATCCTCTGCTAAATCAGGTTCTTATTTTTCCATGCTTTCATAATATTTATTCATTGTTGTTTTGTTTGAAATTTTCATTTTTCAAAGAATCTGACACAAACAATGAGTTTACAAGAATAGATCTTGAATTTGTAGTAAATAATCTTAAATCTATTATTATCATTTGTGGTGTTATGGGTTTACTTTTGTTTTCTTTTTCCTATTTGTGATGTTTTTCAGGGATTTTGATTACACAAGTAAGCAGCAAATAAAGAACCAATCTTTTTTACAAAAACGTAGGGTAAAATGAAAGTCGAATTTATGTTTGATTTAGTTTTAAAGGTATTTTTTTGGATTTTTGATTTATTTTTAATAATTTATGTGCTTTTGATTCAAAATATTGAAATGAGTTGTTGTTTTTTTGTTGTTGTAATTTTTGTAGTTAGAATCTATTAAAGTTACTGGCACAACATCAAAAGCTAGGGCAAATCAAATTAAATGTCATTTATCTGAAAATGGAATTTTTCTTCTTTCTTTTGCCGTCATATTTCTTTCCTTATTATTTGATATCATTTTCGTGACTGTGAATACAAGATTACACTCAAAGATGTTTTTGATTTATGGCAAACTCAAATGAGCATTCAAACAACGAGGAGGAATCAGAAAAGCAAAGCATTTGATCACTCATGAAAGCACAAGGTGATCCACTATGCATATAAGTCGACCCAACACAAGCTGGACATGAAAAAATGCAGAAAATCAGCAGTTAGGTCGACCTACTGTCAACCTAGGTCGACCTAAAATGAAGGAAAATCCATATACCTCTGCTAGGTCGACTCACAGACCATTTAGGTCGACTCAAAATGAAGAAATCTTCATATCAGTCTGCTAGGTCGACCTACATGGCAACTAGGTCGACCTAATCTGTGAAAATGTCCCCAAAATGCATCAGAAGAGGATTCTGGTCGACCTACTCCTTCAACAGGTCGACCTAACTGGGAGCAAAATTCTGCAAGCTCTGTTAGGTCGACCTAAGCACTACAAGTGGTCGACCTAACTGATCAAGAAAGTTCAAAAATCAGTTTTTCTTGGTTCTAACTGTTATGCAATCATATATATTGTGCAAGGGTAATTATTCAAGCAACACCAACGACTGAAAGATACATAAACGCTTCTCATCTTCGTTCTTCATCATCTCCAACACAATTACACATAATCATTCTTGCGTTGCGGGTTAGTGATGAGTTCGATAACGTCCATGGAACGGAATTGAAGATTCCTAGTGGGTGAAGGTTTGTGGGGTTTGTTGGTGAATAAAATCTGCGGGTTTTGTCCTCCACGACGGGTGGTTCTTGGGGGTTTTTATCAAGAGGCGTTCATTGAGGATTCGGCTGAGTGTAACGATTGAGGAACGGGGAGTTCAAGGAATCAAGACACTGCAGAAGGGAATCAAAGTGAAGCTCTTGGATAACCTTGATCTGGCTCAAGATTAAGGGGGAAGAAGATTCAAAGGATCGACATAATTGGTTTATCGTTTATCGCTTTGTTATCTTCTTTGTATATACTACTTTCAACATTAATGAAAGATTACCCAATTTCAATTTGGAATTGGGGGCAGACGTAGTCGTAGCGAGGACAATCGACGAACTGCCTAAACAAATATCGTGTTCTTGTCGCTTTTACTTTCTCTTTTACTTTCTGTTCATAATTGGTTATAAGTGCAAAATTGATCAACGATTCGAGTGTTAAAATTGTGAATTAAAGTTCTGCACAAACATCACAATTCACCACAACTTGAATCACTATCAATTTGAACGTATCACCAAGTGTTTGTGTTTTTGCTTAATCCAATCTTACTGCATTGAAAATCAAAATTGTCAATCTAGAAGTTAATTGGTTTTCAGTTGTAAAACGTACTGTTTAGCTATCATATTACTTCACCATCAATTCCACTTACTCTTTGGTTTTGAAACACATACGACCTTTGCAATAGCGGTCCAGAATAGACGCAAGTCGATTCAGAACCGCTTTCGCTCGAGTCAGTAGAAAAATCCTTAAAAACTTAGTGAGATCTATTCAACCCCCCTCTAGATCTTTAGGCCAGCGTCTAACAGTGACGATTTAGTTTATCCGTCCTATGTTGTTCTTAACCCGATAATATTCCGCCGACATCATATATTTTCCATCTTTTTTCCCTTATTATTTGAAATCATTTTCTGCTTGCTTTTAATATATTCGTCGTATTTTGTTCTTAACCAGATGATTTATGGAGCGTTATAAACTTTGTGGTTTTTAGAAGTCTCTGTTTTCAATATTTTCATTTATCAGACATGTGTTGATGAAGTTATTTATATCTCAAAGTGTTTTTGATAGATTTAAAGACAGAGATCTGGAGTCTGAACATGGGTGGGAAGTATCCCTTAACATGTTTATCACACTATTTATATGGATTTCATGTTTTCTGTTAATTTAAATCTGTTTGCTTTTAAAAAAGAATGATTTCTAAATCAATCCAAATGCTAAGTTTCAAAATTGATGTTTGTTTTCCAAAGCAAAATAAAGCAGGTAGTATATATTTCATAGGGTCCTACAAAACTCTACCATGTTTCATTTGGATTCATTATACTTTTGATCTTAATACCAAATGAGATATATTGTGCAGTTGTTCACCACAAGTAAAGAAGTGGTAATAGATGCAACAAATAAGGGAAACATCGCACGACTTATAAACCATTCTGTAAGTTGTATCCACTTAATCCTATCTTGGTTTTTAGTACTTCATTTTCTCTACAATGCTCATAAGCGGCAAAAAAAAGAATCACACAAATGTTAGTTTTATGTTACAGATGTTTTATGTTTCTGATAAAAGTACTGAATTATTGTGATTAATACAGTGCATGCCAAACTGCTTTGCAAGGATTGTGAGTTTGAGTGATGAGGTGATCGTTCTTATTACAAGTTATCCATCATTATTCCAGCCTATAGGAATTAATACAGATATATGATTCAATGCATAGCAACCACATATTCCCATTATTATGCCTATTTTCAATGGCCTGTTAATAGTGGTGGAGCCTATAAGAATTAATGCAGATGGCTTTTTAAATCTTTTGCAAGTTGAAGGCTATTTTTGATTTCTATGATGTGATTATGAATATGATTATTAATATTAATATCTCATTACTACAAGTTAAACACCAACATCTTTTAATAAAAATTCCAATTAGTCTAATAAAATAATTATTAAATCAATTAAATGATTTTTAATATTTTAACTAACCTGATATAAATGAGATGGAATATATAATTGAAGATAAATAATGAGATTTAAATATGTTTAATTGTATTGCAATATGTTGTTTATATATAGATTATAAGAGTTATAAATAAGTAAATAATTGAAACTATACTCTATCATTTTGATGTTTTTTTTATTACATAATTGAGTATAATTATTCTACTATTTTAAGGGAGTTTTTCATACCCCTAAACGTAATTACAATCCCTAATTATTTTTTAATTTTAAAATTTTATTTACTGCATGAAAATCATTTCTTTAATTACAATCCTACTTCTCCACATTTTAAAAATAACAATTCCAATACAGCTATTTATAAGGCAACATTTATTTTTTCAAACCTAAATTATAGTAGATTTAATGAAAGGATTGTAGTAATATTTTTCTAACCTTTATATTAAAGACTCATTATTATAATAAAAATTTATAATGGATGGATATGGGACAATGGAAAATGTGGAAGCAAAAATATATTAAATTTTAATTTATGGTAATATGTTCATTAAATAAAAATGTAAAACATATTATACAATAATTATACTTATCAATTTGATTTATTTGTGATATTCTTTTAAAAATATATATAATATATTAACTTCCATTACAAACACTATTAAAATATAATTAATATTATTAAAATTGTATGTTACCAAAATATTTTAATATTATATTTTACGGTTTATATTATACACTTATGATTTTAATAAAGTGAGAAAGTGAGATAAGAGTCAAAATACATTGAATTTTAAATTTATGATAATATATTAGTTAAACTGAATCCGTTAGATAAGAAAATAGATTGTTGTATATATATATATATATATATATATATATATATATATATATATATATATATATATATATATATATATATATATATATATATATATATATATATATATATATATATATATATATATATATTCATGGAGAAAAACTAAAGGACCCAATAGAGGTATGCTTTAGTTGTAGGTGATAATAATTAATCATCATTTTTATTTAGAGAGTTTCAAGAAAATGTCATTGGTAATATGTAGTTTTAGGTGAGTAATAATTAGTTGTCTTTTTTAACATTTGCAATTATTACTATATTTTAAGAGAATCGATGTCTACCAAAATTAATTTCATTTCCAAGTTTAAACTAATATTTTAATATGATTTTCATACCTTTAATTGTTTTTTTCATCATCAATTCATATTAGCATGCCTTATGTATTTAATATTTAAAAATATCTAATAACAGTCGTTTTTTTTTCTTGCATGTTACAAGTTTTCCAATCAATTGCAAGTTTTAAAAGTAATCATTATTGTTAATTAATCATAAAAAGGTGGAATTCAAATAACTTTCTAACTTCTATACAATATCAACCAGTGTTTTAAAAAACGGACCGGACAGGCCGGTCGGACCGGGAATCGGCCAAGTAACTGGTCTGGTTCAATAGTCGGATCGGGTATGCTATCAAACCGGGAAAACCGGCAGTTTAATTGCTTTTTTTTTCTTTTTTTTTAAACTTTTTTTTAAAAAATTTTGTTTTAAACTTTTTTTTTAATATATTTAGTAGTGTATTACTTAAATAGCATTCTCACATAGTTTTTTCGTTAGTGACAAATTAAAAACTTTATTGTCTATTTTCTATCTTTGCTAATAATTTTTCTTAAATAGCATAAACATTTTGAATTTTATTTGATTTTCTTTTTAGGAGGATCCTATTTTGAATTAAATTTGGTACATATTGGAGTTAATTTGTTATAAACTATTCAATTAGATTATGATGTAATTAGACTTTGTTTAGATTATGTTGTAATTAGACTTTGTTTGCAATTAGACTTTGTATTTTTTTACTATTTTGTTATGTGTGATACCTTTGTTTAAAATTTGAATTTAAGTTATAAAATTGTGAATTTATGATATAATATTTTTAAAAAATTTAAAAGCTAGTTATATTTTCTTAGAGACTGAATCATCCGGTTCGGCCGGTTTTATACCTATATAATGACAGGTCTATTCAACCGAGTTATCCGGTTTAATCAGGTTTATTCCAAGAGGTTGAGAACCGACAATGGCCTTGAATTTTGCAATGAGGCATTCGACAGTTTTTGTGCTGCCTCTGGTATTGCAAGGCACAGAACTACTGCAGGTACTCCACAGAAAAATGGTTTGGCTGAAAGATTTAATCGAACTATTTTGGAGAGAGTCAGATGCATGTTGACTAGTGCGGGGTTAAAGAAGGTGTTCTGGGCTGAGGCTGTTTCGACAGCAACATATATGATAAAAAGATGTCCTTCGATAGCGTTAGATATGAAGACACCTGAAGAAGTTTGGTCGGGACATCCACCAGATCTCAACAAACTGAGAGTATTTGGTTGCGTAGTCTATGCTCACATTAGGCAAGACAAGGTCGAACCTAGAGCTCTGAAATGCATGTTCATGGATACCCTGAAGGAGTCAAAGCATATAGACTATGGTGCCTAGAGCCAGGTCACAGGAGGTGTATCACCAGTCGAGATATAGTTTTTAATGAAGCTGGAATGGCTTTTAAGAAAACTGATGTTGGTCAAAATGCAGAAACATCTGACGAAGAGCTGGAACAGGTAGAGATTCCTGTTGAGGTAGTGCATGTTGATGCTGAATTGCATATCCTTGATGAAGTCGAAGAAGAAGCAGAAGATGCTGAGGAAATTGAGGAAACTGTCGATGACTACCTATTGTCAAGAGATAGGTCGAGAAGAGCCATCAAGCCACCTCAAAGACTTGGATATGTAGATCTTATAGCTTATGCCTTAATCTCTGCAAGTGAGGTTCTAGACGAAGAACCTAGAGACTACAAGAAGGTTATCAGGAGTAGAAATAAGACTGAATGGCTGAAGGCCATGGATGATGAGATGAAATCTCTTCACGATAATCATACTTGGGAACTGATCAAGAAACATGCTGGGGCAAGGTTAGTCAGCTGTAAATGGATTTTCAAAGTTAAGGAAGGAATCGAAGGAGTGACGTCGAAAAGATACAAGGCAAGGTTAGTTACAAGGGGTTTCACTCAGAAAGAAGGTGTCGACTTCAATGATGTGTTTTCTCCTGTTGTGAAGCATAGGTCCATTCGAATGTTGCTTTCCATGGTGGCACAGTTCGACCTTGAACTTGAACAGATGGATGTGAAGACTGCGTTCTTATATGGTGATCTAGATGAAACAATCCTGATGAGGCAACCTGAAGGGTATGTCGAAAAGGGGAAGGAAGAATATGTATGCAAACGGAAGAGATCTTTATATGGGCTGAAACAATCTCCTCGACAGTGGAATATGAGATTTGACAAGTTCATGGCACGCATAAGTTTCATTAGAAGTCAGTTCGACCACTGTGTTTACTTTCGATTTCGACCTGGTAACTCATTTGTTATTTTGTTGCTTTTTGTGGATGATATTCTCATGGCAAACAACAATGTCGAATATGTGATGAGGCTGAAGGCTGAACTCAATAAGGAGTTCTATATGAAGGATCTGGGAGCTGCTTCTAGGATTCTTGGAATTGACATTCGAAGAGATAGAAAGAAGTCGAAGTTATGCTTATCTCAAGAGGCATATCTACGGAAGATTCTCAAAAAGTTTGGTATGTCGAATTCGAAGCCAGTTGTGACTCCAACAAACCCTCAATTCAAGTTGAGTATTGATCAGTGTCCCAGTACTGATGTAGAAAGAGCCTATATGAATAGCATCCCATATGCTAATATAGTTGGTTCTTTGATGTATGCTATGGTTTGTACTAGACCCGACATAGCATATGCAATAAGTCTTGTAAGCAGGTACATGGCAAATCCTGGAAAGGCTCACTGGCAAGCATTGAAGTGGATTTTAAGGTACATAAATGAGTCTCTGAACAGAGTCCTAATTTATGGTGGAGCCTTGGGTGAAGATAGTAAAGCAGAAATTGAAGGAAATGTCGACTCTGATTATGCAGGTTGTATGGATTCCAGAAAATCTATTTCCGGATATGTTTTCACTATGTTTGGCACTGCAATTAGTTGGAAAGCAACACTTCATAAGGTTGTTGTTCTATTAACCACTGAAGCGGAGTATATTTCCCTAACTGAAGAAACACTTCATGATTAGCTGATTATTACGACTTGTAGAGCGGAAACGTAAAATCAAAGATCGAAGTGGCTGTGAAGGGTAATCATATTGTGTGCATAGGCTATCGAGGCCATTATGATGGCTGGGAGAGTAGGTATAGTAAATGGAAAGATGGCCAAGGAAATGCCACTCGTGGCATTGCATGATAAAATATATATATATATATATATATATATATAGCCAAAACAAATTATATATATTTATTCATTAATGAGTTCGATTACAAAAGTAGGAAAAATAAGTGAAAAACATTATAAAGACTATTACAATTAGTCAAAATCCTCAGGAAGATTGTTTTTCATGTTAGAATATTGAAAAGCCAATAGGGACAAACGGCGTTCGATCGTGGCCTGTGGTTTCTTCAACTCTTCGATCTCTGGCCCCAATTTTTGAGTCGTTTCGATATGACGAATGACTGCTTGCACCACAACGTCCATTTCTTTTTGTTTTAATTGTTGGATCTCCTCCTGACAAGACTTTTCAATTTTCACTTTCCCTTGAAGACGCTTAATTTCTTTTTCCCAAGATTTGATATTTGCCCCACAAGTCTCATACTCTTTCTGGTACTTCGAATGCTCAAGCTCCAGAGTGTCAACCTTGGCAGACGACTCATTAGCAGCTTTCCACGAAGAGGTTTGAGTGGCTACTTTTGTGCTTAGTTTTTAATTAACCTCTTGTTTTCGAAGGTTATCGGCTTGAAGCTGATCGAGTAAGAAACCTAGTGAGACAATCACTTGCGAAACTTCATCAGAGACTTTGAGCAAGTCTACCTTCTTTAGAAGATTTTTTAGCCCAAAGCAGCTGGTGGAATCTTTCCTCAGAGCCTCGATAAGATCAGTTCCAAAAAACTTCTCCTTTATCTTGTGAAGAAGGCTTGGGTTGTCGAGTTCTGCGCCGCTATCCACAAAGGTGTTCGAAGAAGTTTCACCCATGATGGACGAAACGCTCTTTGCATTCATCATAGCCTTGAGGAAGCTTACAGGATTGGTGTTTTTAAGTTTCTCTAATTCAATTGGAGTAAATGCAGGAGGAATCTTGGTCGAAGTGGTTGGAGGAATAATAATCGTCCCAAAGGTTGAATTTTCCTTGTTGCCTAATCGAGGTAAACTGGAGGCTTCATCCTTAGTCTCATTTTCAGGGTTAGTGTCCTCGTTTCCCATAGATTGCTCAACTACTTCACTAGTGTTAGAATGCTGAGGATTTTCTTCCATATCGTCGTCCTGATTGATGATTGGAGATGAATCATTCGAGCGAGTACCCTCAGTATGCTCAAGGGAAGGAGCTTTAGTGGTAGGCTGGTCATCTTCGAGAACCGGAGAAAGGACGGGGGAGTTTCGTTGAGGAATTCCTGTCATAAAATCATAACATGTTAAGACAAAAGCTACGAAAGAATTGTTGATAGACATAAGGAATACAAGTATATACCTTGAAGGTTATCAAGATCAAGAGTAAAATCTGATGCTTTGAGATCGGAAGTAGCAGTGCCTACATCATCCTACAAATGCAATCTAAAATGCAAACTTAACATTCAAAGTTCAGGTACAAGGTTTAGCGAATGGTTAAAAGATAGGATTTGACACCTTAGCCGGGATATTATCTGGGCTCGAGTTATGACTTTCGACAACGAGTGTATTTCCAACAACTTTTAGAGGTTGTTCGTCGGAAAATACTTTATCACTCAACGAGGTGGGTTTTGAAGTCACAGATCCTCTTACCCTAGCTGAAGAAACGGTAGCCTTCTGCCTTTTCTTCGCAGATTTTCTAGTATGAGGGGGAGATCCATCCTTATCATCTGAAGCAATGATGGCACTAGTAGTCGAATTCTTCCGTTTCGGAGTCGGTGGAGTTTTCGAACTCTGGAAATATTAATGTCGAAAAGGAGGGCTTAAAGCCACACCAAAGTCAGCACTAGGTAGTGGAGGGAATTTTGGAGGATAGAGTTTGAATGCCACTTCATAACGCTGTTCAGGTCGAACATACGTGGGTGTAGCAGGGAAAATCTGATATCGAAGCCATGGGATTGACTCGAATCAATATTCCGTTTGAAATCGCCACCGCGCTTTATTATTTCCAAAGAAAAAGGGAAAAGAACGTAAAACCCAAAGTTTTGTTTTTAAAACAAGAAAGAGATCTCAGGATCGGGTGTTGATTATATGAGGGGAAGGTTTAAAGCACCCCTCATATCTGTGGTATTCCTCAGGAACATTTTTGAAAATCTGTGTCGTGTGTGCTAAAAAGGGTTTGTTTTATTTTTAAAATAAGCTCGGCAAGACGTTAAGCCTTGGGCCTACATACCTCCTCAGTGCAATGGAGAAGTCAGAGCTAATGTAGTTCCGCTTTAAGGGAAAACATTTTTAAAAAAAAACGGATAAACACTTTATCATCGTCGGAGAGAAATACTCAGCCATTGATCTTGAGCATGAGAACAAACAAGTTCTTTTTATCACAAATGAAAGAAGGGCTCCAACTCGGATAAAATCAACGAGTATGCCACAAGCTCTCCCACGCGGAAAAGATCTCATTTTATCAATCAATTTCAAAATCGTGGGGTATAACCACTCGTTTCGACAATTAACAGTGTCTAAACATTTGAAGAAAAGGCCACTAAGGGCAAAAGATATTTTAAAGAAAAAAGGTTTTGAAAAGATTGCAAAGATAAGAAGGTTTTTGAAAAAGGGAGAAGATTTTGAAAATCTAAGAAGTGGGAGGAGATGAAGAGGATATCATATTGCGTAAAATAAAAGCTAAGGAAAGAAACCATCTAACCAAATAAGAAGCCAACACTTGACATTAAGAGTCAAGGTAGATTTCCCATCCTTTGGAATATCGACACTAAACCAACACATTATCACTTGGGGATCCAGATGAACTTATTATCTTTAGCACCACTTTGCATTAAGCACATTAAAATTCTGACGAAAATCGGGCAGAGTAACGGCTGTTTTCGGGTAAAATCCTTATCTCAATGCCTTGGAATTAACCATCAAGGACTTTCAAGGAAATACCTGCATACACAAACAGACAACAATCCAATGCCAGACAGACAGAACAACCACAGAGTAATATCATAATAAGGGTCCAGAGGCACTAAGTCCATAAGTCCGAATCTCCAAAATGCTAGGGATAGTAACCAATAGTCCAAAGAGAGCCTTATGTGTTTTTTAGATTTTTGTTATTTATTAGTGTTTTAGCATAAAATTAAAGTATGGTCCAAGTGGACAAAAGAAAATAGTGGAAACATAAACATAGTGTCCAAATGGACAAAGGGAAAATAGCGGAATATAAACGTCCAAATGGACAAAGGAAAAAATAGCGGAATGTAAATATGATGAAATGATAAAATAAAGCAATAAAGCGAGAAATATAAAGAGCAGTATAATAAAGTGCAGAAATTAAAGTCAATTGTTAGATGTTAAAGATAACCATCTTGAAACTTGTCAAGTATGTTATCAAAGTTAGTAATGAAGATCGATGGTGAGTGAAGGATGTACTCGGATTTAAATTCAATGGAAACTTATCAGAAACTTGATAAAATCATAGCGACTACACGATAAATTTCCATAAGTCATAAATCAACCGCATACAATTCTCTTCCATATTTGATCTTTTTATTCGGGACACGAAATATTGCGCTATGTTAAGCAGATCGCCAAGTGATTTATGTAGAAATCACCCTACAACGAGGCCGGTCAAAACTTTATGTGCTAATGTATGCGAGAAGAACGATATGTAGATCGCCTTCCGAAAGCAATACCGCACGAAAAGAAAATAGGTAACGATCTAGTCTTTACCAAGAATCCATAGAATTCTCAAAGTGTTAAGACTTTCATCGATCAAAAGAAAAAAAAAGAAGGAGAAGAAGATAAAATGCATAAAGTAAAATCAACTCACACTATCATTAATATCATTCATCTAATATTATGGATTTGGTTCTTTCAAACCTATCAACATCCTAGATCCAATGATATTAATGAAGTGGAGGAAGTAGGAAGCCAAAACAAGCATAAAAAAGGCAAAAAAACCACATTCTGCCAGCAGGAAATCGATTTACCTCTGTAGGAAATCGATTTCCTGAGTGCAGAGTTCAAATTTTGAAAAAAAGTAAGGTGGAAATCGATTTCCTACAGAGGGAAATCGATTTCCTGCACGCAGCATTCAAAAAATCAGCATTATGAGGCATAAAACTTGACTTAAGCAAACATACAAACACCTTATGATAACATATCAATTGGAGCACGAATTTTCCATCAAATCACCATCAAATAGGACCAATATAGCATCAAAGATGCATCACACACAAGCACAAAAGAATCACATTATGATGGATGAATAAAGATGAAGAAAATTACCAAATCTTGAACAAAACTTAGATCTACTTCAAGAATCACCAACACAAATCTTGATCTCTCAACAATTGAAGAAAAAAGAGTGAAATGGATGGTGGTTTAGCTCAAAGTTTTGTGAGGTTCAAGATGTGACTCACAAACTTTATGAAAGAAAAAGAGCTTTGGTGAATTTAGTAGGGATGAGGAGAGAAATTGCAAGGGATTTTTTGGCTCTCAAAGCTTGTGAAATGAGAGAGTAGAGGTCTCTTTTTATAGAATTGGAGCAAGAGTAGTGGTAGTTTGGTCTTTTTGCATTTGGTAATTAGCTTATGTTTGATTGGTGATTAAAGTGGCATTTAAATGGTAAAAATGGTAAAATGAGGTTAAAATGGAATTAATGAAGGGAATTATTTTGATGAGGTGGAAAATTGGTAAAATGATCAAATAAAAAGGTGCCAAAATGATGTCAAGCTTCCCTCCTTGTATTTTTTTAATTTCGCCTTAAGGAAATCGATTTCCCCAGAAGTGAAATCGATTTCACTCTGTTCCAGAAGAGAATTTTGGCGCAAAATACACTAGGGAAATCGATTTACCCAAGAGGGAAATCGATTTCATGCTGTCCAGAATGTGGTTTTGTTGAAGATTGCTGCAGGGAAATCGATTTACCCAGTAGGGAAATCAATTTCATCAGTCAAAAATGTGAAAAATGCCTTGTTTATTGCATGTCTTGGCTTGGTACCTACAAAACAAAAGCCTACAAAGAAACAAAGCAATGTTTTTGGTATTTGGGTTAGTATAGTATGCATACAAGATAAACAATCATTGGTGCTTGATGGTCCCTCTTATTGATGAGGTGAGTGCAACACCATAAACAAAACTTCCAAGTGAAGCTCTTGATTAGTGATTGGGATATGAATGATATAGGATCTTAGGGTCAAAAATTGGGGTATGACAGATGCCCCTATTTAAGTTTCTTCGATTTGGAGATACGATGATTGGAAATCTTCGTTTTGACAAGATCGAAGAGACTTAAATATATAAAACACAATTTTTGATCCTAAGATGCAATGCAATGTTAATGAATGTATATGATGATGATGATGAAACAAGACACCACTGAGGAGAGCAGAAGTAACTCCACTGGGGAAAACAAATGTCTTACGGGAAGAACTCCACTGGGAAAACAAGACTTCATTGGAGAAATGATACTTTGCTGGGAAAAGAAACTTCACCGGGGAAAATATTTCGCACCAGAGAGGTTAAAGCATCAACTTTTGCTGGGGATAAGAGAAAACACCAACTTTTACTGAAGGTGGACTACCAACTTGACGATAAGCTACTGTCATACCCCAATTTTTGACCTAAGATACCACCTCATATCATTGCATAGGCATCATTTGCATCTCTAACAAATTGCATAGTTTGTGTTTGCTACTTGTGACTCAGCAGGGATTTAATCAGGAAATCACTCATCAGTACAAGTAACAATCAATTAGGGTTTTGTTCTCCCTTCATCTTAAAAGAATTATCTTCATCAACAATCAACATTTGGTCCTCAGAGATTCATTTCAACAAGCTCAAAGGCTCTGAACCAACCAGATTAGGGTTTTGACTGAAGATAGCATACTCCTGACTTTTGCTCAGGATTTGACTTAAAGACTTGGGACATGACCTCAAGACCCCAAATGCATCATTTTGACCTAATCCATTGGCTCAGAACATCTCCTATACAAAGATTGATCAAACAAATCCTCAGATCAGGGTTTTGAACTATCAGGGACTGAAATCAGGGATCACATTTGGGAAACCCTAAAAATCCCCAGGAAGTAAATCAAAGGTTTCAATCATCCTCAAATAATCCCTATGATCATATCCAATGGAAATTGCATCTCAATTCAAGATCCACAGTCATCAATTTCATCAGATCGACAATTAGGGTTTTTGACCTAATTCACTAAACAATTGACTTTTTAATCAGGACATGGTGTCACAACTCAAACTATGATTCAATATCCTCCAATACCTCAATATGATCCATTCATACCATTCATTTGATGAGGATAGCCTGTTTCATTTGAAATCTCCAAAAACGCGATTCGTCTGAAAAAGTCAACTGTACAAGATCACCATTGACTTTTGGGGAATTTTGGTCAACCATGACTTTTGAAGTTTTAAATCATCAATATATGATATGAGAAGTCATTTGATCAAGAAAAATCAAGAAAATCAATCAAGAATCAAAAAGTCAAAAGTTTGACTTTTCATACTTAGAAAAATTTCTAAGTGTTTTTCATGGTTTTTTCCAAACTTTGGAAGGGAATTTCTCAAAATTTCACCTACAAACTGAAAAAAACTTCCAACATGAAAGTTGTAGATTTTGATCCAATGAACAACTTTGTCACATATAATTTTTTTCCAAAAGATCAACTATTTAAGAGATATGGAGCTTCAAAGTTAGTATCTTTTGAAAATTTCACTTAAAACCTCATTTTCTTCAAAGTTCATGGATCTTTTTCACCCACTTCCTTAAAGATCTTGAAGAAACTTTCAACTAGGGTTTTGAAGTGTGTAATATGAGCTTTCCAAAATGTCCAAGAGCATGAAAAAATTTGAAGTGTAGCTATGGTTTTGAATTTTGACATTAGTGAACTTTTCACTTGAAATTTCATGCCATTTTCACTAAGTTATGAGCCAATTTGCCAAATGATCCAAATAATGATGCATAGAGGCAATAATTGGAGATATTTTTCTGATTTGAGATCATAATGGAAGAGGATAAGAAGCTTGAGTTTTAACCATGGTTTGGTCACTTTAACCATTTTGCATTAAATGTAAAAGATTCCTTTTTATCTCTTAAGCCAAATCACCAATTCTTGATCAACTTGCAAAGGTCTGAGTTCAGAACTCTTGGCCTATAAATAGAGGTGCAAATCACTCTTCAATTCACACCAAAACCTCACAATTATAGGTTTTCTCTCTTCTTTCTTGAATTGCAAGTTTCTTAAGTTTCAAAGAGGTAAAATGCTCAACCTCTAAACCTTTGAAGTTCTGAGCAAAATGATGCTTCCCACAACTCATAAACATCATTTGGAAGTTGTTTGATCCATCCATACACCCCAAAAACACCAAGAACTCAAAATCACTACCTCACTTCCATATGAACACATATTGAGCCTTATCATGCCAAATCTCACCCAAGCTCATTTCTGTCTAAGCTAATCATCCAAACACATCCTATATACCATATATGAGCTGTTCCAACCATCATCCATGACCTGTAACTCCAAAATCACATAGCATGATTCTCACTTGAGCCATACTGCAGATCGGGTTCCATAGCTTTACACAGATGAATCCAAACAGTTCCAAGCATTCAAACATGTTTCATAAGGTTCATTGAAGGTGTTCAGATCAAGAAACAACATTTGGGAGCCCTCATTTGCAGATTTCGATTTCCAGTTTGGCCGTTTTTGAAGGTAAGTCACTTGAACTTCAAACTCATATTTGCACGCATCATAAATGAAATGTGAGCATACCATCTTGTTTCTGCACCTATGAGGATCATTAACCCTCAATCAATTGCATCATAACTTGCACATACACGATTTCACATTGAATTTCAGTTTTAGGGTTCTTCATGTTCATGCGAAAATTGACCCCCTTAGAGTGAAAATAAATGAATTATGAGGGCACCATCATGTTCCTCGTGAAAAACCGAGTGAGATAGACCCTTTGATTGATCAAAACAACACAGTTTTAAAGAATTTTGAAAATCAGTTGAAGGTGTGTTCTTGGCGCCATTTTTGTTTCAGAAATTTCAAATATCAAGTTTAAAATATAATCAATTGAACGCGTGTGTCTTACAAGCTGCGCGTGCAGCCCAGTTGGTAAGTGTTTTGGCCGGTGAGAGAGAGGGCGTGGGTTCAAGCCCTTGTGTAGACAAAACCCAATTTTTTATCACTATTTTTCTCTATTTTCTTTACAACTTTAACCCATTAATTAACCAATCAAATTAATTCATTTTCTCTTCATTTTTTACACACCTCTTATTTAATATACATATTTTGACAATATCAAAAAAAATCACAAAAAAAGATTTATTTAATATGCTTTTAATTAGGTTTAAAATGATACATTTTTAAGTGTTTTTAAATACTTTAAATATTGTTTTTTTCATTTAATTTTCAAACCTAATCACTTGTAAATATTTTTGTGATCAAACCCTAATCACTTAGGTCTTAATTAAGCATTAAAATTTGATTTTAACTTAATTAAGTTGACTTTTGTCAAATTCAAATTGTTTTAAAACAAACGATCATTCTTTTCAAAACAATAAACCATTTCTTTTTGAAACTATTGATTAAATCTTTTTAATTGATCAATTGATTTTCAAAACGATGTGGGGCCTCTCGAATATTAGAGAGTATAAGACCCACTCCTTTTTCCTTTTATACAGTTTTTTTTTCTTTAAACAATAAACTTCTTTCAAAACAAAAAACTTTCAAACAGTTTTTCAAACCTCGCATCTTTTTTCAAAACAATCAACCATGTTTTATAAAATAAAACATGGGCCTCCATGTAGGTATAAGTCCCAAGCCCCTTTTGTACATACCCATTCCCGTACATGAAATTAGGTATTTCATTGTACACCCTTTTTGTACATACCTCGATCCGTTTGATTTAACTTTTAATAACAAATAAAAAAAACTGAAGGTTTTCTTTAAATCTTCCCAAAAATACCATGGGCCTCCATGTAGGTATAAGTCCCAAGCCCCTTTGTAAATACCTGTTTACTTAGCTTTGAATAAACTCAAATGGGCCTCTCCCCGAGTATGAGTCCCGAGCCCCTGTGTATACAAATGGAGCATGCTTACAGGTATATTTCCTTCATAAACTCCATTATATACACACACTTTGTCATATATATATGTGCTTGTTCATACTTGTTCATATCTGTTCATATAACTGTTCATAATTGTCCATGTACTTGTTCGTACTTGTTCATACTTGTTCATGTTTGTGATTGTGTTATATACTTGTTCAACTTAGTACAACACTAGGTTCCCCATAGCCTCCTATTGGGCTTCGTGCAAAGAATCTCCCTAGTTTAGGTTAGGACATAGAGTATGGTTTCCCGGTGAAATCGCTCTAAGAGCTCAAACCAACTATACCATGCCTCCCCTTGGGCTTTGTACAAACGAGTGACCCTCCCATAGCCTCCTCTTGGGCTTACAATGCAAGGACTCTGGATTGTCCCTCCCATAGCCTCCTCTTGGGCTTACAATGCAAGGACCCTCGGATAGCCTCCTTTTGGGCTTCGTACAAGGACCCACGGGCTTCTTATAAGCATCCCAAATATCCAAATCAAAAACCCTAGGAGATTAGACATTTTTCATCTCTATGATAGGAGTATCTCTTCTATATCATCACAAACAATCAATCAATCAAACTTTTTTGCCACAAGTCTGGCTAATCAATCAAACCGTTTTACCACCGTACTGGATGATTAATCAAAGTTTTTGTCACAAGGCTGACTTCATTGAAACTTTTGCCACAAGGCTGGCTGATTAATCAAAGTTTTTGTCACAAGGCTGGCTTCATTGAAACTTTTGCCACAAGGCTGGTTAAACAACAAAAACATCTTTATCATTCTAAGCACCCTAAGTGGCATGGCCCCGGGCTTATAATGAAAAGATTTTCAAACAAAAACAAACAGATGTATGTGATGATATAGATTAGATACATCGAACATTTAGATGACATTTGTCTCTTTTCCTTTGCTTCCACTAGCATAAGTGGGAACTACGATTGCTCTGACTTTCTCAACATCCCTTTGAGAATACGTAGGCACAAGGTCGTATCCTTGGCGAGCAAAACTTCTCCCTCAAACCATTCAAACCTTAGCACCCGTAGACCCCGAGCTACAGATGCTCTGATTCCCTCTAAGGGATATGTATGCAGAGGATCGCGATGATCTTTGCGAGCATAATCAAACAAACACCTTAGGTCCCACCTATTTCACAAGAACCTCTCAATAACATGGAATGAAAAACAAAGCAAAGAAACCTATAGAGTACTATAGATACGTTGGGTGCTAATACCTTCCCTTCGTATAACCAACCCTCTTACCCAAGATCTCTCCCCCCACTTTTAGGTTATTGCAGCTTTTTTCCTTTTACTCTTTTGGAAACAATAAAAAGTTTGGTCGGTACAAAAGAAAAATCATTTTTTGAGCACTCGAGCCCAAAGAAGGCATCAGGTGTCTCATCCCGAAAAAGGACATACGATTTTTCGCCCGCGACAGAAAAATGGCGACTTCACTGGGGACCATCTTTTTATTGTTTCCAAAGAAAGGGTTATTTCTATTTGTTTTGTTCTTATTTTGTTCTTGTTTGGTTCTTTGGTTCTGTTACTTGTGTGGTTCTGTTACAAGTGATACATTATGGACAAATCCTAACCCGGATTAAGTACACATAAGAAATTAGGTGGAGGGTATAGTCATGTGCAGGCGCACGTGAGAATCCTTCCGCTCAGTGGAGGTTCCTTGTTTGTAATATATGTTTAGCGAGTTAATTGCGAAGACATTATTGCTTTCATTGAACTGTAGAAGCTGAGTTGGCTGTAGAACCCCAACCCATCCTGGCCTTATTAGGTTTTGGTGCAGAAACTATTCAGGTGAAGACTTGGATTAGTTGTCATGCGGAGAACCACACTCAGACGAGTTTTTCTTGAGAATATTGCTGGCTCATGAGTTTAATTGTGGAAAGCCGGTAATATCCGAAAGAAAGATGTAGACTCTGACGTATCAGTAGAACATGTTTTGCAGGTGATTAACTAGAACTATCCCATGTTTGGTTCTCTGACCTCATGCTCGTGACGCTGGACCTTTGAACCTGTGTGTACCATGTTTGTGTTGCCATGTTTACAGTACCATGTTTGCGTTACCATGTTCGCTTTACCATGTTTGAATATGTGGCATCCATGCATCCATGCATTCATACATCCATAAAAAATAAAAAAAATATTTTTCCATAAAAACATGACTTTTTTCCAAACAATTAGAGAATTTTCTTTGCAAACATTATAGGATTAGGATATGGAGTGGGTAAAAAGGCATACCAAGAGGTACGGTTTCAAAGAGCCTAATGTGGAAAGACTGAAAGAGTTAGCATCCTTTGTACAAGATCCTTCTGATTTTAGGAAAAGCCATGGAAAGCTTTTGCCTATCTTGAACACTCATGTTGATGAAGGACTTCTCAAAACTCTGGTTCAGTTTTATGATCCCGTCTACCGGTGTTTTACCTTTCCAGACTATCAGTTGGTACCAACCTTGGAAGAATATGCCAATCTTTTGGGTATTCCTGTGTCTGACAAAATACCTTTCAATGGTTTGGAAGCCATTCCTAAGTCACCGGTCATTGCAACAGGTACCCACTTGAAGAAATCTGAAATAGAGAGTAATTGGACTACCAAAGGAAACCTTCCAGGTTTGCCTTCACAGTTTCTAATAAAGAGAGCCTTTGATTTCATCGAGACTGGTAGCATGATAGCTTTTGAAGCTGTACTAGCCTTGCTCATCTATGGGTTGGTTCTGTTTCCCAATATCGACGACTTTGTTGATATCAATGCCATAAAGGTCTTTTTGAATGGAAATCCCGTTCCGACTCTGCTTGGTGACATGTATTTCTCTGTCCATCATAGGAATCACCAAGGTGGTGGAATTATTGTATGTTGTGCACCTCTGTTGTTTAAATGGATTGTTTCACACTTACCTAAGTCTCCCATTTTCACGGAAAACTGAGAAGGTTTACGTTGGTCTCAAAGACTTATGTCTCTTACTAATAATGATATTCAGTGGTATACCTTGGCTCGCTGCGGTACAGAAACCATTGAAAGTTGTGGAGAATTCGCCAATGTACCCCTCATTGGTACACAAGGAGGAATTAACTACAATCCGGTCCTAGCCCGACGACAATTCGGGTATGCAAATTCAACTAAACCCATTGGCCCTACAGTGGAAAACTACTTCTATCAGGAAGGAAATGATCCTCAAGGGTTGAAAACAAAAATGGTGAAAGCCTGGTACGACATCCGATGGAAAGAAAAAGGTGAGATAAGGAACTGTATCGCTACGAACGCCTACACCTGCTGGGTAAAGAAAAGAGCAAAGGAGTTTCAAATGCCTTATGATTATGAAAAACCCATGTTCCCTGTGGTACCTCAACGACCCGACATTCCCGCTATGGAGGAATACCAAGACACTTTGACCAAGATGAGGATAGAAAAAGACGCTTGGGAAGAAAAGTTTCGAAGAACTGATGTGGAAAATAGAAAGTTGAAGAAAAGAGTGAAAGAACATGAAGAAACTCTCTATTATCAGGATGGATGGCTCATGAACAAAGATGAGAAGATCCGTCGGAAAGATGCCGCAATCAGAAGATACATCAAAGAAAGCAAGAAAAAGCTTGAAGGCTCAACAAGCAACGCTCTGATACCTGACAATTGGAAGAATGTTGTTGACAAACTGAGGACCGAAAAGGCCGAGTTGAAAGCTTACTATGGGAAAGAAATCATGAAGCTCAAGCTGCACAATGCATTTGGTTCTTCGTCTGATGAAGATGCTTAGGATTGTTTAGCTTTTTATTTTATAATTTGCTTCTGTAAGGAGCTACGCTCCAATGTTGTAACATTTCCCATTATTGCAATAAAAAAAAATGAATGAATAAAAGATTTGTTTATGTTCAAATGTTTGCAAGGAAATAATCTTTAAAATGTTTGGAAAAATCATAAATTTCTTTTTGGCATACATCATTCTGCAAATCGAGTCTGTTGTATAGAGTCTTATCTTTTGGATCTTTCTCCAATAGATCGTCAAGCTGTCGCGTCTCAAAGTTTCTCGACCGCGCTCGCAATCAGATCACAGATACAATACTCGTTCAAGCAGAAGAAGAGTAATGGAACACTCTGAACAAGAGAATATTGAGCTTCGTGGTACAGTGACCACCCTTCAGGAAAAGTTGGAAAGGCTCACTACTCTGGTTGACTCTTTAATGGCCGCACAGAATCAGCCGCCGCCACCCAACAGTCAAGCAACAGTAACATCTGAAGTCACTACTCCAGTTTCTACAGTTGCATTCGGTATTCCGCCTTTCTCCATGCCAGAAGGTTGGGGCCCGCCTTTCAGCTTTGGTACAGGTTTCCGCCATAATTTCTCTGGGGTTCAAACAGCTACAACTGAAGCGCCTACTGCGCAAGGTTCAGCATTTATTCCACATTCAGGGGTAACTTTTTCCCAAATCACTATGGCACTTTCTCAACCCACTATGACAGTTCCGACCCCTACGGTTCACACTGTTCCTTATGATGGCAATGAGATTTATCATGATCAAGGTGATAGCACAAATCAGCGTAAACTTGTGGGAGATCTCCAAGAGCAGTTTAACAAGATGCAGTTGGAAGTTAAAGCTATCCGTGGAAAAGATTTGTTTGGAAAGAATGCCCAGGAGCTATGTTTGGTTCCCAGTGTACAAATACCAGCTAAATTCAAGGTCCCTGACTTTGAAAAGTACAAAGGAAGTTCTTGTCCACAAAGCCATCTTGTGATGTATGCCAGAAAGATGTCTACTTATGCAGATAATCATCAGTTGCTTATCCATTACTTTCAAGACAGTTTGACTGGTGCCGCACTGAAGTGGTACACAGGCTTGGATAGCACCAATATTCGAACTTTCAACGACCTAGGTGAGGCCTTTGTCCGACAATACAAATACAACTCGGATATGGCTCCAGACAGAGATCAGCTTCGATCCATGGCTCAGAAAGACCATGAAGCTTTCAAAGAGTATGCCCAACGATGGAGAGAAACTGCTGCTCAGATTAATCCACCGTTAAAAGAGAAAGAGATGACAAAGATCTTCTTGAATACTCTCAGTCCGTTTTATTATGAACGCATGATTGCTAGTGCTCCAAGTGATTTCACCGAAATGGTAAACATGGGGATGCGTCTAGAAGAAGGAGTCCGAACCGGACGTCTAACTAAAGAAGGTGGATCTTCAAGCGGAACCAAAAAGTTCGGAGGTGGTTTCCAAAAGAAGAAAGAACAAAGTGTTGACATGGTATCCCAAGGAAAGTCAAGAGGGAACGTCAATCGTCAACGACAGGTAGCTGCTATCGCACCAGTCGTTAATACAACGCCGAATCCGGGATTTACCCCGCAGTTTCAACAACAACAGCCTCGACAACAGGCTCAGCAGTTCAACAATAATCAGAATCGTGTGCAAAGAGCTCCACAGTTTGATCCAATTCCAATGACCTACACAGAGTTGTACCCTGCTTTGGTTGAAAAAGGTCTTGTTCAAACTAGAGCACCACCACCAGTACCTGAGAAACTCCCATGGTGGTACAAAGCTGAGGTCTCATGCCCTTATCATCAAGGAGCACCTGGCCATGATCTTGAGCATTGCATAGCTTTGAAATATGAAGTTCAGAGGTTGGTTAGATCTAATCTTCTCTCTTTCAGAAATTTGAATCCTAATGTGCAAGCAAATCCGCTGCCCAATCATGGAAGGCATGTTGTAAATATGGTGTACGGATGTCCTGGTCCATACCGAGTCTATAATATCAATTACTCAAGAGCAGATTTGGTACAAATGCACGCCACTCTCTATCGAGGGCCAAATTTTCGCCAGCATCCCTACGGTTCCTGTAGCATATGTTGTGTGGATCCTCACGGATGTTCGATTGTGAGAAGAGATCTCCAAGTTTTGCTAGATAATGGTACTATTCAGATCTACAGAAATAGGGATGAAAATGAAGTTAACATGATAGGATGTTATCCGCATGAGCTTTTAGTCTCAGATATCAACTCGGAAATGCCTAAAGTTAACGTCATCGTTCCTCATTTCAACATGCCTGAGCGCATGGAAGTTACTTACAACAAGCCGAAGGTTCCTATTGCTCCTTTAATCATTTGTCTACCTGGACCTGTTCCCTATGACTCTGACAAGGCAGTTCCATACAACTACAATGCCACAATGATAAAGAATGGACAAGAAGTTCCTTTACCTACTCTTTCATCTGTCGTGAACATCGCTGATGTGAGTCGAGTAACAAGAAGTGGACGTGTGTATACTCCACTACCTCCGAAACAGCCTGTTGCTCCTGCTACCGGGCAAAATCCTATCAATACACCAGTGGGAAATCCCGAGGAAACTCCTGTCAGTAATACAAACACTGATGTTGGTCAATCTAGTGGAACCAATGTCAATCCTGACTTTGATGAAATTTTGAAACTTATCAAAAGAAGTGAATACAAGATTGTGGATCAGCTTATGCAGACTCCTTCAAAGATCTCAATACTTTCATTGCTTTTAAACTCAGAAGCCCACAGGGAAGCCCTGATGAGAGTTTTGGATCAAGCTTTTGTAGATCATGATGTGACTGTTGATCACTTTGATGGGATAATAGCCAACATAACAGCTTGTAACAATTTAAGCTTCTGTGATGAAGAACTCCCCGAGGAGGGTAAAAATCACAACCTTGCTTTGCACATTTCTATGAACTGTCAGTCAGACTCTTTGTCCAATGTGTTGGTAGACACCGGATCTTCCTTGAATGTTATGCCAAAGACGACCCTTGCTCGCTTGTCTTACCAAGGAATGCCTATGAAATTCAGTGGTGTAGTAGTCAAAGCATTTGATGGATCGCAAAAATCTGTTATCGGTGAAGTCAATCTTCCCATGACAATTGGTCCACATACATTTCAAATCACCTTCCAGGTCATGGACATTCAAGCTGCTTATAGCTGTCTGTTAGGACGACCATGGATCCATGAAGCAGGGGCAGTAACTTCTACACTCCATCAAAAGTTAAAATTTGTAACAAATGGAAAATTGGTAACAATAAGTGGAGAACAAGCCTTAATGGTGAGCCATTTATCCAATTTCTCTTTCATTAGTGCCGATGATGTGGAAGGAACGCAGTTCCAAGGTCTCTCTTTAGAAGACGAATCTTCCAAGAAGAAAGCATCGATCTCTTCTTACAAAGAGGCAGTGAAAGTAGTAAAAGATGGAACTACCACTGGCTGGGGGCAAGTTGTGATCCCTACCAAGAATGAAACCAGAGCAGGTCTCGGATGTTCACCAACATTCTCAAACTGCACCAAGAAGGATGAAACCATTCGTCCGATCAAAGATACATTCATTAGTGGAGGATTCCTTAACCCGATTCCTCAAGAGGTTAATGTTCTTATCGAAGAACGCATCGAAGAAGGTCTACCTGATACTGAAGAAGAATGGAAATGTTATCTCAATGACTCGGGATACATATCTCAGGAAGAACCATATCCTCCTTCAGAGAAATCTAAAGGCAAAGAAACTGAGCCTATTCCTGCAGAAATTTGGGATACCTTGGGACAACCAAGTGGAAAATTTGATTATATGGTGAAATACACTGCACCTGAAAGTTCAAAGATTGCGATTGAGGATATCCAACCAACTGGATGGGGATATTCCTTTGAATATAATAGTCAACCAGAAGAGGCTTATCAGCCCTGTCAATTTTCTCAGCAGCCTGAAATTACTGAAGGTTTCAGCTTCAATGCATCTGCCAAGGTTTATAATCCTGAAGATGGTTATTATCATACAAATGCCATTTTTGAAGATGAAGGGGAAGATGACCCCGCAGTTGACTCAGAAAGTGTCGCTGACAATGAGTCTCTTCATCCTGAAGACTGGGAAATACTGTCGCGGGCGAAAAATCGTTGTTTTTCTAAATGAGACACCTGATGCCTTCTTTGGGCTCGAGTGCTCAAAAAATGATTTTCTTTTGTACGGACCAAACTTTTTATTGTTTCCAAAAGAGGAAAAGGAAAAAAGCTGCAATAACCTTAAAAGTGGGGAGAGATCTTGGGTAAGAGGGTTGGTTATACGAAGGGAAGGTATTAGCACCCAACGTATCTATAGTACTCTATAGGTTTCTTTGTTTTGTTTATTCCATTCTTGTTATGGTGGGGGTTCTTGTGAGAAAGAGGTGGGACCTAAGGTGTTTGTTTGATTATGCTCGCAAAGATCATCGCGATCCTCTGCATACATATCCCCTAGAGGGAATCAGAGCATCTGTAGCTCGGGGTCTACGGGTGCTAAGGTTTGAGTGGTTTGAGAGAGAAGTTTTGCTCGCCAAGGATACGACCTTGTGCCTACGTATTCTCAAAGGGATGTTGAGAAAGTCAGAGCAATCGTAGTTCCCACTTATGCTAGTGGAAGCAAAGGAAAAGAGACAAATGTCATCTAAATGTTCGATGTATCTAATCTATATCATCACATACATCTGTTTGATTTTTGTTTGAAAATCTTTTCATTATAAGCCCTGGGCCATGCCACTTATGGTGCTTAGAATGATAAAGATATATTTTTTTGTTTAACCAGCCTTGTGGCAAAAACTTTCAATGAAGTCAGCCTTGTGACAAAAAGTTTTGATTAATCAGCCAGCCTTGTGGCAAAAGTTTCAATGAAGTCAGCCTTGTGACAAAAACTTTGATTAATCAGCCAGTACGGTGGTAAAACAGTTTGATTGATTAGCCAGCCTTGTGGCAAAAAAAAGTTTGATTGATTGATTGATTGATTGATTGTTTGATTGTTTGTGATGATATAGATGAGATACTCCTATCATAGAGATGAAAAATGTCTAATCTCCTAGGGTATTTGATTTGGATATTGGGGGATGCTTATAAGAAGCCCGTGGGTCCTTGTACGAAGCCCAAGAGGAGGCTATCCGAGGGTCCTTGCATTGTAAGCCCAAGAGGAGGCTATGGGAGGGACAATCCAGGGTCCTTGCATTGTAAGCCCAAGAGAAGGCTATGGGAGGGTCACTCGTTTGTACAAAGCCCAAGGGGAGGCATGGTATAGTTGGTTTGAGCTCTTAGAGCGATTTCACCGGGAAACCATACTCTATGTCCTAACCTAAACTAGGGAGATTCTTTGCACGAAGCCCAATAGGAGGCTATGGGGAACCTAGTGTTGTACTAAGTTGAACAAGTATATAACACAATCACACATATGAACAAGTACAAACAAATATGCACAAGTACATGAACAAATATGAACAGTTATACATATATGACAAAGTGTGTGTATATAATGGAGTTTATGAAGGAAATATACCTGTAAGCATGATCCATTTGTATACACAGGGCTCGGGACTCACACTCGGGGAGAAGTCCACTTGAGTTTATTCAAAGCTATGTAAACAGGTATTTACAAAGGGGCTCGGGACTTATACCTACATGGAGGCCCATGGTATTTTTGGGAAGATTTAAAGAAAAACCTTCATTTTTGGGTTTGTTACTCAAAGTTAAAAAGCCAAACTGATCGAGGTATGTACAAAAGGCGTACAATGAAATACCTAATTTCATGTACTGGAATGGGTATGTACAAAAGGGGCTCGGGACTTATACCTACATGGAGGCCCATGATATTTTTGTAAAACATGGTTGATTGTTTTGAAAAAAGATGCGAGGTTTGAAAAACTGTTTGAAAGTTTGTTTTGAAAGAGTTTTCTGTACAAAGAAAAACTGTAAAAGAAAGAGGAAAGGGACTTATACTCTCTAATATTCGAGAGGCCCCACTCCGTTTTGGAAATCAATTGATCAATTAAAAAGATTTAATCAATAGTTTCAAAAAGAAATGGTTTATCGTCTTTGAAAAGAATCGCGATCGCTTGTTTTAAAACGATTTGAATTTTGAAAGAAGTTAGTTTAATCAAGATAAGCAAAAAGATTATACTTAATTAACACTTAGATGATTAGGGTTTGCTCAAAAAATATTTACAAGTGATTATGTTTGAAAATCAAATGAAAAACAATATTTTAAAGTATTAAAAAACACTTAAAAACATGTTATTTTAAACTCAATTAAAAATACATTAAATAAATATATTTTTGTGATTTTTTTTGATATTCATAAAATACATATATTAAATGAGAAGTGTTTAAAAAATGAAGAAAAAATGAATTAGTTTGGTTAGTTAAATGATTAATTATAGTTGTGAAGAAAAATGAAAGAAACTAAGTGCTAAAAAATTGGTTTTGTCTCCACAAGGGTTTGAACCCACGCACCCACGCTTGCCAACCAAAACATGGACCAACTGAGCCACGCTTGTGGCTTGTTTACAATACGCTTCCAATGCATTATATTTTAAAACAAATATTTGAATTCTTTGAACGAAAAAACGCGCCAAGAACACAACCCTAACTGAATTTTGAAATTCTTCAAATCTGTGTTGTTTTGATTGATCAAAGGGTCTATCTCACTCGGTTTTGGACGAGGAACATGATGATGACCTTTAATTTCATTTATTTTTGCTCTAAGGTTATCAATTTTCACATGAACATGAAGAACCCTAAAACTGAATTTGATCGTGAAATGATGTATGTGCAAGTTATGATGCAATTGATTGAGGGTTAATGATCCCCATGTGTGCAGAAACAAAATGGTATATCAATATTTCATTTATGATGCGTGCATGATAGAGTTTGAAGTTCATGAGACTTACCTTCAAAAACGGCCAAAGTGGAGATTGAATTCTTCAGTAGAGGTGTTACAGAAGTTGTTGCTCGATCTGAACAGCTTCAATGATGATTATAGAACATGTCTGGATGCTTGGAGTGGATTAAAAACATCTGGATCATTCCATGGAACCCGATCTGCAGTAGAACCAAGTGTGAATCGAGCCTGATGATTCTGAAGTTTTTGATTGATGATGAGTGTTGGGATAGTTCATATGTGACATATATGAGGTGTTGGAAGTGTTAGTTTGGACAGAAATGATCTTGAATGGATTTTGGCATGATAAGGCTCAATTTTGGTTCATGTGGAAGTGAGGTAGTGATTCTGAGATTTGAGTGTTTTTGGGGTGTGTGGATGGATCAAACACATCACATATGATGTTTAGAAGTTGTTAGAAACATCACTTTGGCCAGAAATTCAAAGGTTTGGAGGTTGAGTTTTCTACCTCTTTGAAAACTATGAAACTTGCAATTCAAGAAAGAAAGAGAAAACCTATGCTTTGTGAGGTTTTGGTGTGAATTGAAGAGTGGAAATGACCTCTATTTATAGGCCAAGAGTTCTGAACTCAGAACTTTGCAACTTGCTTCTTCTTTGGTGATTTGGCACTTAAAGGATAGAAAGGAATCTTACCATTAAATGCATATGGTTAAAGTTACTAAACCATGGTTAAAATTGGCTATGCTTCTTATCTCTTTCCCATCTGTCTCAAATCAGAAAATATCTTCCAATTATTGCCTCTATGTATCATTACTTGGACCATTTGGCAATTTGGTTCATAACTTAGTGAAAATGGCATGAAATTTCAAGTGAAAAGTCCACTAATGTCAAAATTCAAAACCATGGCTACACTCCATATTTTTTCATGCTCTTGGACATTTTGGAAAGCTCATGTTATACACTTCAAAACTCTAGTTGAAAGTTTCTTCAAGACCTTTAAGGAAATGGGTGAAAAAGATCCATGAACTTTGAGAAAAATGAAGTTTTAAGTGAAGTTTTCAAAAAGTACCAACTTTGAAGCTCCATATCTCTTAAATGGTTGATCTTATGGAAAAAAATTATATGTGTCAAAGTTGTTTATTGGATCAAAATCTACAACTTTCATGTTGGAAGTTTTTTTCAGTTTGTAGGTGAAATTTTGAGTTATTCCTCTCCAAAGTTTGGAAAAAACCATGAAAAACACTTAGAAATTTTTCTAAGTATGGAAAGTCAAACTTTTGACTTTTTGATTCTTGATTAATTTTCTTGATTTTTCTTGATCAAATGACTTCATATATCATATATTGATGATTCAAAACTTCAAAAGTCATGGTTGACCAAAATTCCCCAGAAGTCAATGGTAATCTTGTACAGTTGACTTTTTCAGGCGAATCGCGTTTCTGGAGATTTCAAATGAAACAGGCTATCCCCACCATATGAATGGTATGAATGGATCACATTGAAGCATTAGAGGATATTGAGCCATGGTTTGAGTTGTGGCACCATGTCCTGATTAAAAAGTCAGTTGTTCAGTGAATTAGGTCAAAAACCCTAATTGTCGTCCTGATGAAATTGATGTCTGTGGATCTTGAATTGAGACACAATCTTCATTGGATATTGTCATAGGGATTATTTGAAGATGATTGAAATCTTTGATTGACTTCCTGGGGGTTTTTAGGGTTTCCCAAATGTGATCCCTGATTTCAGTCCCTGATAGTTCAAAACCCTGATCTGAGGATTTGTCTGATCAATCTTTGTGTAGGAGATGTTATGAGCCAATGGATTAGGCCAAAATGATGCACTTGAGGTCTTGATATCATGTCCCAAGCCATTAGGTCAAATTCTGAGCAAAAGTCAGTAGTGTGCTGTCTTCAGTCAAAACCCTAATTCAGTCGATTCAAAGCTGTTGAGCTTGTTGAAATGAATCTCTGAGGACCAATTGTTGATTGTTGATGAAGATAGTTCTTTTGAGATGAAGGGAGAACAAAACCCTAATTGATTTGTACTTGTACTGATGAGTGATTTCTTGATTAAACCCTGCTGAGCACAAGTAACAAACACAAGCTGTGCAATTTGTTAGAGATGCAAATGATGCATATGCAATGATATGAGGTGGTATCTTAGGTCAAAAATTGGGGTATGACAGATGCCCCTATTTAAGTTTCTTCAACCTGAGACATGAAGATTGAAAATCTTCGTTTTGATAGGGTGGAAGAGACTTAAATATCAGAAGACGCGAATTTTGGACCTAAGATACCAAAACTGCGAATGATGCAAGGATATCTTTACCGAGGGAATATCAAGAACTGACTCCGCTGGGGAAAAGAGATCGGGAAGGATGTCTCAATCCGTTTTAGGAAGAGAATCCGTTTTCTTTCTTTTCGGGAAAGCAAGTGTATGCTTCGCCTGGGAATGATAGCTTTGTAAGAAAAGCTTACCTACCGACATTATCGACTATCAGCACGGGGATAGACTTGTTTAATAATGCGAAGGTGAAAGGTATGAAACTGTATTACCGACTACCAGCATTGTGATAGACTTGGCAAGGTAAAAAGAGTTTCAAAGGTTCGGTTAATATTACCGACTATCAGCCTTGTGATAGACATGTTTAATAATATAACCAGAACAAAAGGTTACCGACTACCAGCCTTGTGATAGCGGGTTTGAAGACATGAACAATTATCAGCCGAGTGATAAAATGATCCTGGAGACTTTGTTAGGGAAATTACTGGATATTCAGCCTTGTGAACAGTAATAAGGCCCTGATCGTCAAATGGTCTTCATGTTTGATTTCCTTGAGAGGAAAATCTTTTGGAAGAGACATAAGCTGCTCGGATGATGAGGCTATTGCTTATTGTCTGTTTTTCACGACTCTATTTGAGGAATCGGAATTTGAATTTCTGGTAAAGACAAGGTTCTAACCAAGAATGAATTGGAAAGAAACAGTCAAACAAGACTTTGTACCCATGAGGAATGAACTCAACTGGGGATTTTCTCCTTTGTTTTGAGAGGAGAAACTGAAGCAACCTTCTTCCACGAGGAATGATCTCAGTGGGGAACTGGAGAAAGAAGATGTTCTTTCTGCTTATGGGTGACGACCTACTTGGAGAGATGACACGCCCATATCTGTTTCTTTTTCTTTCTTTTTTTCTCTTTTCTTTTTTTTCTTTTTTTTCTTTTTGAGGATAAATATATCCTAAACAAGTAAGTATTGAAAAATGCAAGAATGCATAAACGATGCAAATATGTATGAATGATGAATGTCAAGAATGTAGCATGCATACTGACAATACTGACAAACAGAGGAGTATATACTGGAGAAGGACCGACGTCGCAATACAACCAGATACTTGGCAAATGTTCTTCAACACGGTGTAGATAACACAGGTGATGAATGGTGTTGCGTGCTTTAAACTTCTCTGGGGAAGATAAGCATTTTTCCTTATTGAGATGGAAGAACCTCTTCACTGGAGATGGAAAATCTTCGTCACTGGGGATAGAAGACCTCTTTCACTGGGGATAGAAGAGCTTCTTCACTGGGGATAGAAGAGCTTCTTTACCTCGAGGGATAATTGCTTCAGGAATTCTTTTCTGGGACCAGAATACCGTTGTCTCAACAATTTTTCAGGGAGAATCCTTTTGTTCATCCTATGGAGATGACTGCTGATGTTCCTTCCGTTGTTCACAACTCAAAGGAAAATTTCGCTTTTATTTTGAAAAAGAAAAGTGAAGTAAATTCATTTAAAACTTATTTTTTCTTTTTTCTGTTTTAAAAGTGAATAACACAATTAAAGCGTCATTTTGCAAGCTGAGAGAAATTAAAGATTGCAAACAAATGGGCACAAGGCTCAAATTTATTTAATAGGATGGAAATCCGCTAAAGGCGTGATTCCATGGAGTATTTACAAAAGTTGGAAATGGTAATTATGTGGAAAAGGCTACATTGAAAGCAATAACCACTATTCCCTTAACAACTTTGAGTTCCAACTGTGCTTGTCGCTTCAGATTGGCGATGATTTGATCGAAGATCCTTTGATGAAGAAGACTCCTCAGGTGACGAAGTACGGACTGATGCAGTTACTTTGTCATTAATCCCTAATTTTTGCCTAGATTGCCCTTTCAGGTTTTCAATCTACCAGGATGAATTTTTTTCTGTTTATTGTCTCTAATTTTTGCCTGGACCGCCCTTTCGGGTTTTCAATCCACCGAGACGCTCATTTTTGCCTAAGTCGCCCTTTGCGGGTTTTCGACTTATCGAGCTGTTCTTTTGTATTTTTTAGACAAAGTATTTCTTGACTGCATCAGCATTCACAGGATGTGGGAGTTCATCACCATCCATGGTTGCAAGAGTCATGGCGCCGCCAGAAAATGTTCTTTTGACAACATACGGGCCTTCGTAATTAGGAGACCATTTGCCCCTTGAATCTGGTTGAAAAGACAAGATCTTTTTAAGCACGAGGTCGCCTTCTCGAAATTCACGAGGTCGAACCTTTTTGTTGAAGGCTTGTTTCATCCTTGCTTGGTATAACTGTCCATGGCATAGAGCAGTCATACGTTTTTCTTCGATTAAATTCAACTGATCGTATCTGTTTTGACACCATTCAGCCTCTGATAACTTAGTCTCCATGAGGACTCTCATTGATGGGATTTCCACTTCTACGGGGAGCACAGCTTCCATGCCGTATACCAGAGAAAAGGGAGTTGCCCCTGTTGAAGTACGCACTGAAGTACGGTACCCATGTAAAGCAAATGGCAGCATTTCATGCCAATCTTTGTAAGTGACGACCATTTTCTGGACAATCTTCTTAATGTTCTTGTTGGCAGCTTCAACGGCACCATTCATTTTCGGTCTGTAAGGAGAAGAGTTATGATGCTCAATCTTGAATTCCTCACACAATTCTTTCATCATCTTGTTGTTCAAATTTGAACCATTATCAGTAATGATCTTGCTGGGAACACCATATCGGCAAATGATGTTATTCTTGATAAACCTCACAACCACTTGTCTTGTAACATTGGCGTAAGATGCTGCTTCGACCCATTTGGTGAAGTAATCAATAGCTACCAAGATAAAACGATGACCGTTTGAAGCTTTCGGTTCGATCATTCCAATCATGTCGATACCCCACATGGAGAAAGGCCATGGAGATGAGAGAACGTTGAGTAGAGTCGGTGGCACATGGATCTTATCTGCGTAGATCTGGCACTTGTGACATCTCTTCACGTGTTTATAACAATCAGATTCCATTGTCAACCAATAGTATCCTGCTCTTAACATTTTCTTGGACATTGCATGCCCGTTTGAATGAGTTCCAAAGGACCCTTCATGCACTTCATGCATTAACATGTCTGCTTCGTGTCTATCCACGCATCTGAGCAAAACCATGTCGAAGTTTCTTTTGTATAGCACATCTCCGTTCAGGAAGAAACTGCCAGAAAGTCTCCTTAGAGTTTTCTTATCTTTGTTTGATGCCCCAAGTGGGTACTCTTGAGTTTGAAGGAAGCGTTTGATGTCGTGGAACCACGGTTTATCATCGATGACTGCTTCAGTTGCAAACACATAGGCGGGCCTTTCAAGGCGCGTGATTCTGACTTTAGGCACATCATTCCAGTGACTGACTTTGAACATGGAAGATAGAGTAGCCAAAGCGTCTGCCATTCGATTCTGATCTCGAGGTATATGATGCAATTCAACCTTGTTGAAGAAAGTCAACAGACGTCTTGCATAATCTCTGTAAGGAATCAAGCCAGGGTGGTAAGTTTCCCACTTGTCTTTAATTTGGTTGATCACAAGGGCTGAATCTCCATATATGTCGAGGACCTTGATCCTTAAGTCAATGGCTTCTTCGAGACCCATGATACAAGCTTCATATTCTGCGATGTTGTTGGTACAATCAAATAGCAATCTGGCGGAGAACGGGATATGAGTACCCTTGGGAGTGATGATGATTGCCCCAATTCCATTGCCAAAAGCGTTTACTGCTCCATCGAAAATTAGGCCCCATCTTGATCCAGGCTCAGGACCTTCTTCAGGTAACGGTTCGTCACAATCTTTCATCTTCAAGTACAAGACATCTTCATCAGGAAAGTCAAACTTGAGAGATTGATATTCATTAATTGGTTGATGCGCCAAATGATCGGCGAGAATGCTTCCTTTGACCGCTTTTTGAGCACGGTATTCAATGTCATATTCGGATAACAGCATTTGCCATCGGGCAATCCTTCCTGTTAAGGCAGGCTTCTCAAAGACATACTTGATTGGATCCATTTTGGAGATTAACCAAGTAGTATTGTTGATCATGTATTGGCGAAGACGTTTTGAAGCCTAAGCCAAAGCACAACATGTTTTTTCGAGCATGGAGTAACGAGACTCACAGTCTGTGAATTTCTTACTCAAGTAATAGATGGCATGCTCTTTCTTACCGGTTTCATCTTGCTGTCCAAGCATACAACCCATGGATTCCTCTAACACGGTAAGGTACATGATTAGTGGTCTTCCTTCAACTGGAGGAATCAATATTGGTGGTTCTAACAGGTACTCCTTGATACTGTCAAACGCTTTCTGGCAATCTTCAGTCCATACAACCCCTTAATCTTTGCGGAGAAGCTTGAAAATTGGCCCACAAGTAGCAGTCATTTGAGAGATAAATCTGGAGATATAGTTCAACCGTCCGAGAAATCCTCTTACTTGCTTTTCAGTTTTTGGTGCAGGCATCTCTTGAATAGCTCTGACTTTGTCGGGATCCACTTCAATTCCTCTTTGGCTGACAATGAAACCCAAGAGTTTTCCAGATCTAACCCCAAAAGTACATTTGTTAGGATTCAAACGAAGCTGGTATTTCCTTAGTCGTTGAAACAACTTCAAAAGGTATTCAATATGTTCTTCTTCTGTGCTGGACTTGGCTATCATGTCGTCCACATAGACTTCAATTTCTTTATGCATCATGTCATGAAAGAGAGTAGTCATTGCCCTTTGGTAAGTTGCGCCTGCATTCTTTAATCCAAACGGCATCACTTTGTAGCAAAAGGTACCCCATGGGGTGATGAAAGATGTCTTCTCCATGTCTTCAGGAGCCATCTTGATCTGATTATAACCGGAGAACCCGTCCATGAAGGAAAAGACGTTGAACTTAGCAGTGTTATCAACCAGCATGTCAATATGTGGTAATGGAAAGTCAT